>NW_017671165.1:51482-93073 GCF_001879085.1 Nicotiana attenuata
CCCCCTCCCCTCATTAACGACCAAAACAGCTCGAGTGCAGTCCACCCGTCCCATAAAAAGTAAAGATTCTCGGTCCCACATCCTAGCTGTGGCATTATATCGTTGTGGGTTGCTCGTTTCGGCTCCAAATCGCCAAATTTTTAATTATCCAAAAACCTTAAATCGAGATATTCCGACTTAGTTTTTGTTAAAACTCGTATAGAAAATGCATATTAGTTGTTTTTAATGTTTTCTTTGTTGTTTTGTGATTGTTTTGCGATTTAACTATTTTGTTATTTTTATCCGGATTATGATATTAGTGTGCTAAAATTTTTTAGTAAAAATAGAGAAATTATTATTAGTTGTTTTAAAAAAACGTTAACTAGTTAATTTTTACTGTGATGTATGTATTTTCATGAATATTTTGTGATTAAATTTATTTGTTGATTTTATCTGGTTTAGATTATTTATTTGCTTAAAGACTAGTAAAATAGATAAATTATTACTTTAGTTCCCTCCAATGGTATCTTGTGGCCTAATGTAGTGCTTGTATTTGTAATGTAGTGCCCTTTTAGCATAGTGAAATGTAGTTCTCTTTAGCGTATTTCCTTGTAGTTATTAAAATTAATCATTTAAGTATCTCTTGTACCCAAAAATACATCGAAAAAGCCGATAGTTCAACCACAAACTATGTTCAATTCTAGTCAACGATCGTAATAAAATAACACGAAAAAACAACAATATTTCCCGGACTAAGCATGAGAAAAAAATAATATTTCCAGGATACCTTGATGCTACTAACCCTCAAATATCGAGCCCGGAACCCATATGTGAATATTTAATAATTAAATCTTGTATAATTATAAAAATTAATTATATAATTCTATTATAGTAAAAAATAAGTGAGTAATAAACAAAAAATTATAATAATAAAACTAACATATAAAATAATAAAATTAACATATAAAATAATAAAGCTAACACGTAAAATAATAAAACTAACATATCAACTAATAAAACTAACATTTAAAATAACAGACATGTTGAGTGATAAATCGGGTAAATTTTCTCATCATGAACACAAAATTCAGGATATCTTGGTGCTACTAGGCCTCAAATATCGAGCCCAGAACCCATATGCAAATATTTAATAATTAAATCTTGTATAATTATGTAAAATAATAAAACAAACAGATTAAAGTAAAATAAAGAAATTAATATTGTTTAATTTACAGTAGACGACTTGGAGATACCGCCTTTGCATCCCGGACCTGCCAGCCAGGAGCTACTATCGTTACAGGGCGATCATAGGTCGTCCCATATATGGGAGGGACAGTTACTTGCCCAGACATTCCGCGCCCGGAGAGTAGAGATATGTGGGGCTTTCTCAGGGACCACCCTCCCCATCCCCGTCTAGTCAGACGCCTCCAGGATACGTGCTTTTATAGGATTGTGGAGATCAGCCGGCAGCAGCTGGATTGGTCGGTGATCACGGCCTTGATAGAGCGTTGGCGACCGGAGACGCACACATTCCATTTGCCCATTGGCGAGGCTACTATCACGCTTCAGGACGTGGAGGTCCTGTATGGGCTGCCCATTGATGGAAACCCTGTTGCTTTGCCGCCTGGCATGAGGGAGTATACGGGAGATCAATACCTGGACATGTTACAGTGGCGCATCGATTTCCGGCCAGCGGATGAGCATGCAATGAGTGGGGCTAGTCGTCTGCAGTTGACGCCCATCCGGCAGCATCTGGAGGCGATGCATGATGAGATTAGCATGATACACCGGATCTACATATTGACCGGTACACGAGGTTGCTGCTGCTCCTTATGTTTGGAGGGGTTTTGTTACTGAACACTTCGGGGAACCTAGTTAGCTTGAGATTTCTTCATCATCTTGAGCGGCTAGATGATATACATCAGTACAGCTGGGGTGCTGGCATTCTCGGTTACTTGTACAGGCAGATATGCCGGGCGAGCATGAGCACCCGGCACGACATTGCTGGATTTTTGCCGCTGCTACAGGTGAAAACATAGTCGAATACCCTATTCATTATAACATACCCAGTATATATATATACCTTAAATTTTACGTCAACTTTGTATATTAGGTTTGGTCCTGGGAGCTCTTCCTGCAGTTGCAGCCACCTCTACCACCCTTAGCTCCGGATGCACCACCTCTGTTTCTCCCTCTAGCTAGGAGGTGGGTTGAGAGGCGGCGATATAGACGAGAGTACGAGGCTCGACATGATCTCCCCTTGTGCAGGGATTTGTTGGATTTGCTGGAGGGTGCACAGGTAAATGTATACCTAAGTTTACTTTGCCTGGCCTCATATGTGTTGCGTTTACTCACATTTTCTGTTGTTACTTAATAGTTCATTTGGAGGCCATTCAACGGCGAGCTAATAGCTGGGTTGCCCAATTATTGCTCGGTCGTCCGACTTATGTGGAGCTCTTCCATCCCGTTGATCTGCCTTGATATTGTGGAGCATCATGCCACCGAGCGGGTACTTCGCAAGTTTGGCCGCCCGCAACTTGTACCACCACCGCCCACCTGGCATACCATACATTACCAGCGGGATGATCATTCCAGGGTGGACGAGACATATATGGCATTTCTAGAGGCGCAGATCGATACTTAGGACCAGTGACCTAACCTGATTCCGCCCCCTTCACCGCGTCGGATGGATACTGAGCATGATTATATGGGTTGGTACCGTAGTGTTGCCCGACTTTTCACTGGGAACCCATTTATCGCACTAGCGGTTGGTACGTTCCATACACCGGGAGGCACGAGGCACTGGTATGTTATTTGGTATACTTACTTATAACTTTAACCTAGCGTTCCGTAACTTTAACACATCCAGTATCTGCGCCCAACATAACCATCAGACCAACATGCCTTCAACATCGCACGTTTGCCACAATAGCACCTTGGCTGGTCATTGCGTCCAGACATTTGGTAATGCAAGAAAAATGAGAAATTTTCGGAAACTTTTGCTATTTGTTTAGGTTAAGCGCAGATAATAACTAAAATGCGCTAGTTATTTATAGGCAAGACAACCCACATAACATAGTATTTAACCGCGCTATGCTTCACGTGTAAAAGATTCTTTCGGGTACAATACAACTTTTCCAGAAGCTATCTTTTACAGGTGAGCAGCTTTTTACGTCGACAAGACAACCCACTTAATGCAGTATTTAACTGCGCTATTCTTCGCGTGTTAAAAATTCTTTCGGATACAATACATCTTTTCCAAAAGTCATCTTTTGCAGGCGAGCAGCTTTTTACATCGACAAGACAACTCACATAACATAGTATTTAACCGCGCTATGCTTCGCGTGTTAAAGATTATTTCGGGTACAATACAGCTTTTCCAGAAGTTATCTTTTGTAGGCGAGCAACTTTTTCATACTTGTTATAAATAGTATAAGGAGATGGTATATGAAATTTGAAGTCATTTAATGGAGATTCGCCTATAAACACTTGCGTCTTTTTTGAAATTTAACTCAAATCTACTCCAAATTACTTAAAATTTAAATTTTTAACTCCTTTACTTAAGATTGTTGTACTGAAGTATTAATGTTAAATATCAGTAATATTTAACAACAATGGAAACATAATTTTCTTTCATACATTCTTCAAGATAAACAAGTACATACACTTATTACCACCACATTACAAACTAGATAAACAAAACACTACGTGTATCCTTGATAGTTGGCCACAATAGATGAACTTCCACCAGGATATGGATTACCACCGCCACCCAAACCAGCTGAAGGATATTTACGACGGTTGTGTCCTGTTTGCGAGCATATGCCACATTTACGCGCATAAACGGTATCACCAACTTCCATTTGGTTCCGTATATGCGTTCTTTTTTGCACTTGTAGCTTAAGAAAATAGTTCTTGTTACACACCATTTTAAATGGTTCCGGCGGCCAATAATGCTCAGCACCTACTGGCTGCAACTGCCCACTATAGGTGTTTAAGTATGCAACAACACTATATTGCTTATCAACATAGTTGGTTGGCCCTAATCCTGTATGTTGAAAGCACTTGATGGCATGTGAGCACTGCATGTGGTAGATGGACAATTTCCCACAAGAACACAACCTGCTGGCTTCATTTACGGTGTGTATATTATTCCCCCGGTTTTGATGGATAGCGGTGCAAACTTCAAAAACAATTTGCTCGTTGCAATACTGTAAAAATGAATGCCAATGTGCCCCCCTCCTGTATTTCTCAAATCTTTTCATTGGGTTTGGCATAAATTAAACACCCCTCTCCATCAAGTCTGATTCACCTCTATGCCTTTCAACAAACCCCTCTCCGCCATCTGTTTGAATGACATCCGCACCATGGCAGTGATAAGCAATCCACGTTCAGACTTCAATAACCCGTTGAAAGACTCTGACGCATTTATAGTCAGGGTTCCCCATCGTCTGCCACCATCCGCATGCAATGTACACTTGTCAAGCTCATGTCGCATCAACCAATTATAGGATCTTTCGTCTTCCTGCCTGATCGATTCCATGCGCCTCCTGAATTTGCACTCCTGGTGAGCTGTTGCAGCCATCCACATTAAATCATGCAAGTCCTTGTTGGGATATTTCTTCTGGAAATTAGCCTTCAAGTGCCTCACACAGTAATGGTGGTATGCATACGGTTCCTGCAATTCAGGCAAATGCTGTACAGAACTTAAAATACCGCCATGCCGGTCAGGTATTAGACAAATACTTGAACGTTGTTTGACAACGTGCTCCTTCAAGTGGTTCAAAAATAACGTCTACATCTCTTGGATTTCATTGGCACAAATGGAAAAAGCTAGGGGAAATATTTGTCCATTAGCATCTACTGCAACGGCGATCAACAGCTTAATATCATACTTTCCATAGACATGAGTACCGTCTATGGATATTACCGGCCGACAATGCACAAAACCATCAATTACTGGTTCAAATGCCTAGAACATGAATCTGAATACATATTCTGGTATTCCCGCACTCCGCTAAAGCTTCCATTCAACAACAGTCCCGGGGTTAAAGTGTTGCAATGCGGCCATGCACCTGGGTAGAGATGCAAATGACTTATCCCAGTCACCATAATTGGTTTCAAATGCACGTTTGCGCCAGCGATATACCTTTCTTTTGGTAATGGTACACCCATATTCCTGGTGGATGGATGTAATACACTCTTTGATCTTGTACCTTATAGACGCTTCAATGTGTGGAATCAAGACAAGAGAAATCAAGTCAACATCCAAGTTGAAGTGATTCCCACTGAATGTGTCCATTTCACAGTTATGGGTGACAATGTATTTACCCAATTTCCACATATTTATTTTCTTCTTGGTCGCACGCAGCATCCACTTACAACCTGTAAACCATCTACGGAAAACAACCTTGTATACATCCGGAGATGACTCCCATACCATTATCTCACGATACTCTTTTACGCAATGCATTTCACCGCCTGCTAAGGCGCGCTTTATTAGGAAAAAGCATGCCCTTTGACAGCACCATTAGTATGGACTCATCCCACATTGCTGTTCGAATTTCGTCAAGATCCCTTGTGAGGGCATCCACATCCGGCATACTTGGCAAATGATCAAGGTAGGGAATCTCCGTTGAATGAAACGGCACGTGGGACTCATACACTCTTGGTCTAATGGGGGGTGGAGCATGCTCCCTCGCCAAATCAGGTCCAACATTCTCTTCCTCCTCATCATCACCCTCATCAGGGAAGGGTATTTCATCTCCGGACTCATCGGCATTGTTGTCATAATCTCTATTCTCTTCCTGACTCTGCGCATCTGCCATATGTCGAGTAAAAATATCGTCTTCAAGAAATTGAGTCAGGATACAACGTTCAAGTTGCTCGTTTTCACTGCACAACCAACAGAATAATGAGTTGCTGAAATTGATAAATACTTTACATATAGATATATCACTTCACTTACAAATTGTAATGTGTTGAATTCCATGATGGACATTATTCAGTTGGTGATGACTCTCGGATGGACCACTATGATCCAACCCCTTGCGGAGTCACAGAATACGGATATCTTCCGGCTATTTTAAGGTTCACCGAACGTTTGCTCACACTCATTTTATTACATAACAACGATACCAATCTATCATACTCCATTGTAAGTGGCAACTTAACATGAGACTATGGAAATAAACTATAGCTTACTGAGTTATTCGTTACCACAACCTTACCCCCCCCCCCCCCCAATATAATGAAACCCTAGTTCTTCGCTCTTCAGACATTATGACAAAATGCAAAACAACTTAAGGAATTAAAATTTCACAAGACTTGAGAATTTTTCTGAATGAATTTCTACAAACTCCTTAACGTCTTTAAATAAGGCCATGGGGGGTTGAATTTTTTGAGGTATAACGCCTTTAATAAGGGCGCTATACACATTTGAATTATTGTTATGTTAGTTAAGCGTAGAAGTGTTGTTGGTGGGCCCACAAAATATGTATAGTGCCTTTTATTAAGGCGTTATACCCTCCTGTCTTTTCATTTCCAGGTATAGCGCCTTAATAAAAGGCGCTATATGTATAACACCTTTTTAAAGGGCGCTATACCTTAACTGGGCAAACGGACGTTAAGGTATAGCGTCCTTTAAAAGGGCGTTATACATATTTTGGTCACTAAGTTTTTTTTTCCACACATTTTCGTCATTTGAGTCTAAAAGAACCACATGTTGGTTTCGGACTCTGTGGTTGTGCATATATTTGTTTTGCTTCGTTAACACATAACAACTTATGTTTTTGGCCTAACACATAGAAGATAATTACATCTAATAACTATTCATAAAAAGGTGTGGAGGTCGAGAATTAGGATTGAAGGTTGATAGGTAGTTGTGAGTTTCTCCTAGGGTTAGTAGTAGTATTAGTACTATTCTTGTATTTTCTAATTCTTGGTTCTTTATTATTACATGTTGTGTCATTTTCTTACCCTATTACCTTGTTGTTGCTTTATTTTCACCGTTCCTTGAGCTGAGGGTCTATCAGAAATAATCTCTTTATCTTTACAAGATAGGGGTAAAGTCTGCGTATACATTATCCTCCCCAAAGCCTACTTATGGGGTTATACTGAGTTTATTGTTGTTGTGGTTGTAATTACCTATTATAAACAGGTTAACATATAGAGATAATCTGAATATTACTTTGTACGCGACAGTATGTATATGTTAAATCCTTAAAATAAACATAAGACAGGAACTAGTGAAGTGAGGTGGCTTTTGGTTATATTACCCCAGCCCAAGTTGAAGTGGTGAGGTCAAAGCAGCCAAAACTTTTATGTAAAAACAACCACTAAATAATGGTATTTTCAAGGTCAAAGGTCTTTCAAGGAACTGTGGAAATTATGAATTTGGTATTAGTACTACACATTCACTGCAACTTCCCTATTTTTCCACCTAAACAACCATTTAGGGACCCATATATGGGCCATAATCTTGACTCTCCTCTTGGCCTTTCCCTTTATATATTTCCCTTGCAATATCTCTTAACCTCACTACACTTCTCTCTAACTACAAACCTTTCTACAAAACAATTTTTAAGAGCCTATACTTTTTTAAAAAACACAAATTCCATTCTGAGACTATGGATAGATTACCAAAATGTGGAGCAAATTATGTGCCTCTAACTCCTCTTACCTTCTTAACTAGGGCATCCAAATGTTATGCCAATAGAACATCCATCATCTATGGAGGTGTCCGTTTCACATGGAGCCAAACTTACGAGCGTTGTTGTCGCCTCGCCTCCTCTCTTCGATCCCTAAAAATTGTCAAAAACGACGTGGTAAGTATATATATGACATGTACGATTAGTGTAGTTTAACGTATTATAACATGTTAGTTACTATTTTTACTAGGTTACTGATTAACGCTTATAATAAAAATATATCTGTGATTACCTTATCAAGTGATCTGATTCTATAAATGTAATATTATTTATACTGTTAGTGCATATAACTTAATAGTGCATATAATAGTATGTATGTGACAAAAAATTTCAAAGCAACAACATGCATAACTAGAGTTTCCTCAACTAAATAACACATGCAACACAAGAAAATGAGCAAGATATCCTTACTATATGGTGATTAAATCCACAAAATTATGTGTTTAATAATTAATTATCTTTGGTTATACAGGTTTCAGTGTTGGCTCCAAATATCCCAGCAATGTATGAAATGCATTTTGCTGTGCCAATGGCAGGAGCTGTGTTGAATGCAATCAATACAAGGCTAGATGCTAAGAACATTGCAGTCATTCTCAAACACTCTGAAGCCAAAGTATTTCTTGTTGATTATGAATACCTAGAAATTGCTAAAAAGGCCCTCGAACTTCTTGTTGCTGACTTTGAGAGGTCCAAAACTTCTGAAATGCTAATGCCTCTTGTCGTTGTCATTGATGACATCAACTCCCCTACCGGAATCCGGCTAGGCGAGCTCGAGTACGAGCAATTGGTGTTCCAAGGAAATCCAAATTACATCCCTGAAGAAATTACCAATGAATGGGATCCAATTACCTTGAATTATACATCAGGTACTGTTGAAATATACAATCATTTCATCTAAAAGTTTAAATTACTAAAAAATATAGTATATTTTTATTGACTTAATTATGTTTTCAACAGGTACGACATCACATCCTAAGGGAGTTGTGTACAGTCATAGAGGAGCATATTTGAGCACTTTGAGTTTAATATTAGGTTGGGAAATGGGTACTGAGCCTGTCTACTTATGGTCCTTACCAATGTTTCATTGCAATGGATGGACTTTCCCTTGGGGCATAGCTGCAAGAGGTGGGACCAATATTTGCATTCGCAATACTACAGCCCAAGAAATGTACACAAACATAGTGTCACATAACGTTACACATATGTGCTGTGCACCTATTGTATTCAACATCCTTCTCGAAGCGAAACCACATGAATACAGACCCATAACAACCCGAGTCCAAATTCTAACAGGTGGCGCACCACCACCTGCGCCACTTTTAGAAAAAATCGAGAGACTCGGGTTCCATGTGGTTCATGCTTATGGGCTCACAGAGGCCACAGGCCCAGCCCTTGTATGTGAGTGGCAACAAAAATGGAACAAATTACCTAGTGAAAACAAATCCAAATTGAAAGCAAGACAAGGAGTTGGGATTTTAACACTAGCAGATGTTGATGTGAAAAATTTCAAGAATATGCAAAGTGTGCCACGAGATGGAAAATCAATAGGGGAAATATGTTTACGAGGGAGTAGTATTATGAAAGGGTATTTCAAGAATGACAAAGCGAATGCGGAAGTATTTAAAAATGGTTGGTTTTTTACTGGAGATGTTGGAGTAATTCACTCAGATGGGTATTTGGAAATTAAAGATAGAAGCAAAGATGTGATAATTTCTGGTGGGGAAAATATTAGTAGTATTGAAGTTGAAAATGCAATTATGAGACATCCAAATGTAGTAGAAGTTTCTGTTGTGGCCATGCCACATTTCAGATGGGGTGAAAGTCCATGTGCATTTGTTATATTGAGCAAAAATTCAGAAGTTAAAGAAGTTGATATTATTGCTCATTGTAAATCAAATTTGCCAGGATTTATGGTACCAAAAAAGGTGAAATTTGTGGAAGAATTGCCTAAGACTGGAACTGGAAAAGTCCAGAAACACCATTTGAGAGCAATAGCTAAGACTTTTGTTATTTCAGAAAAGTCAAATCAAACGAACAAGAAAACAAGTCAAGTCAACAGGGAAAAGGCGAGATATTACGATCAAAATCAGGAGCATATTCTTGCTTTGTCTCGTTTATAGAGAATAATATTTAATAATGTAATAAGTATTATATTTGGAGGAAATGGTTGGTTATAAGAAGTTGTGCTAGTGTTTGAATATTGTAGTATTACTTTTTTGGCTGCTGTATTACTATAGAGGAATCATGTAACTTTCAGTGACATATCTAATTGGAGTTAATAATTTTACGTTTTTAATGGATAAAGTTACCTATAATTATTAGTTTAAATTACCTAATAATATAAAATAATATTACACTATTAATATATAAAAGTTAAACTCTTTCCAGGACAATGTTGCATTGCGTGATATGTTACATTCCAATTAATATAATTCTAGCTTCATTTTGTGTGACAAAGGCTTTTTGGAGTTAAAAATAAGCTAATTAATATGAATTTCAAAATTAAATTTAAATAATTGGTAAACAAACTAGAGATTAAAATTGAGTACCTTGAAAAATACCCCAATTGTATAATTATTGAAGATGAAATTTGAGAGTATTTCATAATTGTTATAACTTTATAACATACAATACTAATATACACTCATTTTCTGACCTGCTACTGTTAAAAAGAAATCTGTCAACTTTGGATCATATTCTACTGAATAACTGGGAGTCTAGGACAGAACAGTAATGACTTCTAATCTTTTTTATATTCCAAATTATAATTATATGAAAAATAACCTCTGAATGTTGTATTCGATAGCATGGAGCTACACGTGCCAGTGAAAGGATACATTTTAAGTCTAAGTTGACGTTTGTCAGATAAGTCCCGCCAAGCGCGACAAATGTGCTATATTAGCGTGACTGAATCGATTCGTGCAACACTACAATGAAATAGTCTAAGCAAGCAGAGTATATACTTGCTGCTAGGTTGATCACCTAGTTGACCTTGTTCTTATATCATTATCGATATCGTACTCCCAATGAAAGGTTAAAAATAATTTTCTTATGTTTATGTCTAATGAGCCGAAAGTGACTTTAGTGACTTAATTGCATTGAAATGGTTTTGCATGATTTTGATTATAATCATGGATTGATATAAATATTTTAAAAATTTATATCATGTTTATGTTTTACTATTTTTTTTACTTAAAATGATAAAGAAAATAAATTGATATAATTGTTTACCGCTTTATATCAAATATTGGTTGATCGTATTATTTTTGTAAAGCATTATCCTATGAACTTTAATTAGAGAGAGCCTATGACACTTATTGAGTATGGTGCCAGTGTACTCAGCCCTCGTTGGCCATCTTTCCAACGACCCACCTACTTTAAATATTTCGTGATGGGGTATGGTATGCTGGAGGCAAGGTTAGGATAGCTCACTTTTTAAGGTATATGGTAATGCACCACTTTTATTATGTGGTAGTTGCCATATTATTCCTTATTTTCTTTGAGTATGGAATTATCTCAAGTGCTTATTTCTGTTTTTCGGTATTAATGCTTCATATATAGTTGTGATGAGTTGTAGTAATGCGATTCTACACGATACATAAAAATATATTTATTTATTTGATTTCATTATCATTATGAAAGGCTTCATATATGGCTTTGAATTGGAAAATATTTCATCATTTAACTTGAAATATGATTTTGAAAGAGTTTCCATAATTAGATTGATTTTTATGCATATTGTCATGACCTAAAACCCATAATAGGTCGCGATGGCACCTAACGACGCCGTTAGGCCAGCCCACAAGTGAAACAACAATTTAATTACCCCTTTTTAACATTTAAAATAAAAGTTTTTCCTTTAAAAGAACAATATAAGTGAGACCTCATGCAATCGTACATACTCTTTTCTCAACAAAATACTGTCGATGCCCCCTTTTTTCGCGAAATCGGGTTTATGATATTTGGGCGGATAACTCTTTTCCTTTTGGGAATTGGGTTTGAATTGGAGAGTCGCCACCTAATGATTAAGTGCATTAGGACACTAAGGAGCACTTTGATTTAGAAAACCAGAGATTGGGTAAGGGCTTGAAATTATCTCGAGGGGAAGGTGTTAGGCACCCCTCAAGATCCACTAGTGTGTTTCCCGGCCATGCTATAATTGTGACTTTAAATGCAGACAAACAAGTAGACAAGCAAGAATTACAAATACGGGGTAGTTTTCACATAATGGTTGCAAGCAATTGAAGTAAAAGAAGTTAAAGAAGCTGAAGTTTAGGAAGAAAGTAGTTTTGAAGTTCTGAAAATAAACAAGTAAAGGGAAGAAGTTTTCACATAATTTCTACAAGCAATTAGTAAAAGAAGTTAAAGAAGCTGAAAATTGAGCAGTTTTTAAAGAATTCTGAAAATAAACAAGTAAGGGGAAATGGGTCCTAGGTTTATAAATAATATGGATCACCCCACACAATACCCGGTAACCATTTATACACGTGGTGTTATCGCGTGGTCATCATATCCATATCTACCCTTTCCCACCCCGTTAAGGTATTAAACTCGGAATGGTCTCGTTTTCCTGTTGCATGCTACTACCCGTCCCCAATCCTATCAGCCCCGGAGGCATTTGGGACTAGTCCTAAAGGGATGGGAGATTTGGCTTTTGTGGTTTAAAAGGATAAAATTCTAAGGCGACAATCAAAACACGTAGAGCAGATATGGGGAAACACATAACAATTAAAAGGCTCAAACATGCCTCCTCAACTAAAAGACAGATTGTTAGTATGTCTTGCACATACTGGTTATGGTCTTTAATTAAACTTAAAGGAAGCAGGAGACAGGCTGATTTATTACATGTTTTAGATGAGAAACCCGAATCAGACCTGCCTGCTGGTTGGAATTGAACAAAGTCTGATTCCTATTAACTAATTCACCTTATGGCTTGCCTAGGCGAAACCTATAGGCATGATATCTAACAATGCAGGAGCGTACTAATTTTTTAAAGAAGAAGATTTGTTGATTACACAAAAGCATAAGTTCTGTGGATATTAAGCAATGCTATTTACTGATTTTAGACTTATAGGAAAAATAGACGATTCATATTTAGTTGATAGCTCCTATAGGCATGCTTTGTAGGTGCTAAATGATTTAAAAATGTTACAGTCGAAATAAAAGTGCAGAAGTCCTATAGGCATGGTGTCTAGAATGCTGTTTGTTATTCAAACCTATAAATACGTTTGCCTAGTGATAGATGCATATGCAAAATTCAGGAAATCTTATAGCCATGTTATCTATGTGATATGCAAAAATGCGGAAACCTACAGCCGCAGTTTCTATATGAAATGCAGAAAGCTATAGACATGGTTCTTATACAATGCAGAAGTGTAGAAACTTATAGGCATGATTTCTATATGAAATGCAGAATCTATAAACAGGAGTTTTATATGGAAATGCAGAACCTATAGTCATATTTTCTAGACAATATAGAAGTGCAAAAATTTATAAGCATGGTTTCTATATGAAAATGCAAAACTTATGGACGTGATTTCTATATGAAATATGTAACCTATAAACATGATTTCTATATGAAAATGCAGAACTGAAAGCAGGATATGATTGCAGAAGTGTATTAAATTCCTGTGAACATGATATCTACCCCTTTTGCATGCATGATGTACCCTTCCCTTTTCACTAAAAACCCCAATAATTATTACAAGATTATTACAACCAAAAATTGAATAAGAAAAAGAAGTAAAATTACATCAGAAAAACTAAAAATTTCCAACCAAGGAGAGCCTGATTCAGTCTTCTGTCTAAGGCATGAAGTAAACCAACTCCAAGGATAAAATTCCCAAAGCCTTTCTCATTTTTGGGTGTGTCAGAGTTCCCAAGAGCCTCATGAACTCCGGGCAGTGCTTACACCCTACAGAATTGAATTATAGTGCAGTGTGGAAGGGCCAGCCCTCAAATGTCCAAGTTCAGAGGGAACTCAAGGTCCCAAAGCAAGGCTCATAGGAGGGGGGCAGAACTTAGAAACTAGGAGAGAGTGTGAGTGCAATAGAGGGGATTCTGGGGAAAGCCAAGACAGGCTGGTGGTCATACCCAGCAATTGGAAGTGCTGGCACACCCCAACCAACCTATTAGCCATATTGTTTGGGAGTTAAGATCCCTTAAAGGATCAAGTTCAGACATGAGCAACAATTTGGATGTTGCCATATTCTGAACTTAAACTCAAAACACATAGAGGGGAATAAGGGCACAGGGATTCACAGTAGAAACATATGCAAAGGAATTGACATGCTAATTAATCATTAACATAGGCAGTAATGCAGACAGGGGTGCAGGGATTCACAGTAGAAACATATGCAAAGGAATTGATATGCTAGCTAACATTAAACATAGGTAGTAAAACAGACATGGATGTAGAAACTGTAAAATAAACACATTGGGATGAGGCTAAAAATCAAACTAGAACATACCAGTTTCAGGGAAGCAAGAAAGGAAAGCAGTAGTCTTGTAAAGCCAGAGTGCAAGCAAGCAATCAGAACACTATGATTTTAGAAGGGAACTATGAGTAGTGCAAAAGTATTGGATTGAGAATGTGTGATTGAAAGTTGGTCGTATTAACTGCCCCTGATGTGTTAAAGAAGGTTATGTATTTATAGTATAGAAAGCAAGCAGAAATAGGTAGGAGAATAATTTAAAAAAATCAATTACGAAAGGTTTCCCTTTGATTAAGGGATTCTGATTTCAAACGGGTAAAATAATTAAGGCAAGAAGTTGATCAAACACTTTTCCAAAGCAGTACAAGAAGGGTAAATACATAGAGATTTATTTAAGGAAAAGATTTGATAGCACACGGTTTGTGCAAAATAAGGAAAGGCAATCAATCAACATCCAGTAAAATCAGCAATTGAAGATTTCATGTGAATGAACCAAGTCAGGAAGATGGAAAAATCTTGACTTAAGGAAAATCAGTACTAATTAATCAAGCCTAAAGAAAAGGATTCTGAATCAAACATAAGTTGGAAAACCTTTTTCATAAGAGAGAATACATCACATATAAAAACATACAGCCATGCTTAAGCACGAAGAACTATTATGCTAACCAGTAGAAGAGTCTATCATAGAAAAACTCAGAGTCACAAACAAAGAAGTTCAAGCTCAGTTCATAGACTCAGAATGAGTCTAAGAGAGTCTAGGGTTCCAAAATAGAACCCTAGTAAACTCGTCAAAACCCCCAAATTCTAGGGTTTCTACTTAGAACCAGATACAGAGACGAGGAGACAAATAACAAACAGATACAATAGCGAGTTTGAAACAACAAAGTGAAGAAACTAATTCGGAACATAGTGGGGGGTAGAAAGAACATGTTTAAGAAAACCCGGGATTTAAACAAGTCCAGAAGAGAGAAGAGGTAGTATAACACTTAAGAAAACAGTAGGCGAAACATGTTTAAAGAGAACTCAAAAAAAGTCCAGTAAAAGGCAGGCAAGGAACTTAAGAACTTAGTAGTAGACACATACAGTAGGAGAACACAAAATTACCAGAAAAGTATATCCACAAGACATATAGGAAAAACACAGTAGGACGAACATGTAAGCATGGTGTAGAAACATAATAGAAAGACAAGGCACAGAAGAACAAAATCATAAGAAAACAGCAAAAACGCATGCGTGACAAATATACACAAAGATAAAGGAAAAGAACAGTCGAAGAAAAACATTTTGAGTTTTCAGAAACCCTAAGTCGGAGAGAAGTAATTTTTGAAAGAAAAATTGGGGAAAACGTTTTAAAACTCAAGTAGAGCACAGATATAGAACCAACCTAGGAAAACAAACAGAGAAAACCTCGGATATCTAGGGTTTCAGAGGAACCCTAAAGCAAGAAAGGCTTGGAAAAAGTCCGATCTAAGTCGGATGAGTCAGAACCAGGCTCGAAATGCTGTAGCTATGCCGGAACAAAGCCGGAGAAGCCATAGAACCTTGAATCGGAGAAAGTATGAACGGACACCATCGAGGTCAGACCTCGATACTTCGAACACCCAGCGTTCAAGAGCAGAGATAGATGGGTATAGGCCATCCATGGCCTGAGAAGCCATGGATTCCGATGAGTTTGCGGTTAAAATTGGTAGAAGGCGATTAGGGTTTCAAGAACATTCGAGAGAGTTTGAGAGACGAAGGGGTTTCATGGCGGCGTCTCTAAGTGAAATGAGTTAGGGTTAGGGGTGTGGGTGAATTAAAATGGTAAGAAATGATTTGGCCGTTGATCAAAATGATCAACGGCCTGGATCAAAAGGAATGGCCGGGCGGGTTAGATTAGTTGGGTCAGGGACGGGTTAAATTGAAATTGGGCTGGTCCGTTTGGGGATTGAAATTGGGTTAATTAGGGGAATTCAATGTGGCTATAATCGAAATAAAAATGGGCCAGACTTTAAATAGCCAGTTTTCCCTTCCTATTTTATAAAAATAGTAAAAATGATTTTGAAAGCACATTAAAAGTACTGGATCAATTAATAATATATAAATATTAATTTAAAAATATTGGAACCAATTTCATAATTATAAAATGTTATTAATTCTCAAAATAGGCTAAAATTGCAATTATATGCAATTTGACTTTTTAAAATACCAAATAAATTTGTAGAAATGTATAAAAAATTACTATAGCTATATTTTGGTATAAATATGAGAATAAAATAAGTTATTCACCAAGATGATAATTTTTGGAATAATTTTTGGTTTTTATACTGCTAAAATGGACAATAAATTGATTTAAAAATCTTTTAAAAATTGGGAAAAAAATACTAAAATACTTAGGCCTATTTATATACGCATATATATAGTATATAAAAAATAGACGGGAAAAAAAATTGGGTATCAACAAATACCAGTGTGATAAATACATCCATTGTAATAACAATAATGATAAGTACAACAGTACATAAATGATATAAGTCCACAAAACCTGGTGCCACAAGTACGTGAGCAATATAGAGAATATACAAAACTAATACAACTACTATCTGAAAGGTAATAGACAAAAATAATAAACAAGGTAGAGGGAGATTCTGGTGCTGCGGATCGTAGCAAGTCAAGCAGCTCACCATTAAGCCTCCATAGATGATCGGCTACGCGCCCGCGTGACCACTGGTAGTACCTGTCTCAGTACCTACACATTCAGTGCAGAAGTGTAGCGTGAATACAAAAAACAACGCGTACCCAATAAGTATCTAGTCTAACCTCGAAGAAGTAGTGACAATGGGTTGACTTTACACTTACTAAAGGTAAAATAACAATAGAAATACATAAAATAGACATGTTGAGTGTACGACAAGTAGCAATAAAGCAAATAAAAGTACCATAGTAATTCCACACATGGGTCTGTCGCGCCCCCTTTTTCTAGCGAAATTAGGTTTCGACATTTTTGAGATAATTCCCGTCCTTTTGAGATAGGGTAAGGGATTCGAAGAGTCGACACCTAACGGGTTAAGGTGCATTAGGGCACCTAGAGCATTTAACTCATGAAACTAGTTTGCATTACCAGAGATCGGGTAAGGGCTCGAAATTACCTTGAGGGGAAGGTGTCAGGCACCCCTCGAGGTCCACAACGGTGGGTCCCGGCCGAACTTAAATTAAGCGAATTAGTCTTAAACGGGAAGAAAACAAATTGGACAGATACAATATTCAACTTATTTTACACAGGAGTATAGGGGGTGGTCCTAAGTTTTCTAGCCTATAGGATCATTCCATGCAATGTTTTGCAACTCCCTCAAGTCGGGGTTTTACTCATAGCATTAGCGCATGGGCTATCATTTCCTTTACTACCCAATTACTATCTTTCACTTGTTACCTAAGCGTTCTAGTAGCTTCTAACTCATGCCTTATGCATGCACTACCCGTCCTTTACCTATGGTCCTGGAGGTATTTAGGACCTCTATTTAGGGTGGTTCTAGACTGACCTATGTTGTTTAAAATGAGAAAAGCTATGCGACAAAAAAAATTCAAATAGGACTATCATGTAGGGAGAAAATAAGGGCTCATATTAACCTCCACAAATAGACAATAAATGCACGCAATTAAATTAACAGATTTAGTTAATTTAGGATCCTATAGACAGGATATCTAGATGAGCAGAAACAGAATGCAAAACATCAGTTTTTATTAGGGCGGGCATCGGGACCTATCAATTTGCCTACTGATTTTATTAAGCCCTAAATCTGGGCACTTTCAGGCAGCAAGATATCACAGTTTTAGACCCTAGAATCATTAATAACCCTACAGATTTGCCTAAGTGATTAATAGAATCCTATAGGCATGGTATCTACAACTGTTAATTATAGACCTATAACATGGTTTCTAAGCAGATTATTGATTTTAACTCGTGAAGACAAGTTTTATCTCTTTTGGTCCTATAGGCATGCTTTCTAATATGCAGAATTGATTTAACTCCTATAGACATGATTTCTAAGTGTTGACTTGATTTAAACCTCTATAAGCATGGTTTCTAAGTTCACAAACTGATTTCACCCTATAGGCATGACATCTATTAGTTTAAATCCTATAGACATGATTTCTAGGTTTTGAAACTGATTTTTTTATTCCTATAGGCATGGTATCTAAGTTGAAAGTGATTTTTATTTCCTATAGGCATGATATCTATTAATCATATGTGGGCAGAAATTTTTAAGCAAATTGCCAGGAAAGTTTGTTAATTCATACAAATAAGATCCTATATACATGATCACTAAAGCACGTTGAGATTGGAAATATATGTGAATCCTATGAACATGGATTTCTACTGTAGAATTAGCAAAAGACCTATAGGCAGTGTCTCTAGTATGCCAAAAATGTGAAAATGTAGAGTCACCAACATGTCAAAAAACATCCTATAGGCAGGATCTCTAAACGAGTAGTAACATTCACATAATCAGCACAATAAACCTTTAGGGAGGATTTCTACCCGAGTTTTAAACAAAGATATAAGGAAACCCCCCCCCCCCCCCCCCCCCCAATAAACCCCAAATCTGTTTATTACAGAGATTATTACAGCCCGAAATGAATAAATTACATAGCAGTATCTATTACACTATAGGGAGCCTTCATAGGCCCAATATGAACCTGCATACCAGGCCTTCAAACATAGCGACGTTGAAGCATAATGGTAGTCCATCCATAGTACATAAAATTGGGCTCCTAGTGTGTCAAAGTTCCCAAGGGCCTTAGGGACCCCGGACAATGTTCACACCAGGACTACACTCAAAGAAACAATTCATAAAAGATTGGAAGACCAGCCCCAATATGTCAGAGTTTAGAGAAGTCTCAAGGACCCTAGCCAGTGCTCGCGCTGAGGGTGGTAGGAACCTAAAGGACTAAGAGTAGCAATTTGAAAACCAGTACATAGAGGGTAAGGGGACAGTTTTATAAAAATAGCTAATTTTCAGAAGGGTAAGGGTAAGGGGGAGAGATTTAGAAACCAGTGCATACAGAACAATAATAGAACTGCACAAACAAAACTCGTGTTCAGCATATAATTCAACTAAGTTGATATTTGTTCAGACTAGATACTCATACCAGCATTTTGAAGTAATCACAAAAGCAAAGATACTTGAACTAACATACAGAATTAGCCACACATTACATGCTTGCAGTATCTAACAATAGTTAGAACATGGAACATACAGCTGAATTGGACAGGGTTTCACATTATTGAAGATAACATAGTTTAATATTATCACTAAGTGGAATCATACAGTCATATGGCAAACAGAATCATGCTGAAGATTGAAACAGATTAATCAATTAAAGCATGGAGAACAGAATAGTAGGAGTTAAGGCATACCAGCTGAGAAGAAAGCAAACAGGAATGCAATAGCAGTTAAAATCCAGAGAATTTGGCCTTGGCTTTCAGCCGGCCAAATAAGAGCCACCTAGTGCAGAAATCAGAACAAGGGAGTAAAGAGAGAGCTTAAGGTTTTGTGAGAACAAAGAGTTCGAGAATTGTAAAGTTGTTCAGTTGAAAAGTTGTCCTAAAGGGAGTGAGGAAGGGGTTTAAATAGCACATAATGAAGTAAACTAATAAGGTAAGGAACCAGTCATATACAAATAAGGTATGAAAATCAATTAAGGTCAGCATGAATCAATTAACAAGACAGAATCGAGTAAAGTCAGGCTAGTACTACTTGATTTAAGGAAAACCTTATTCGGAATAAATTATTAATTAAGTACTAGGTTAAATAAGGTAAGAATTAACTCTAAAATCAATTAGGAGTCGGCTTTAATAATCAAAGCATAAAATCAGGCTAGTAGCACCAATTATTAATCATACATTAGTCTAAGTAAGGTAAGAACAGGTAAAATCCAATAAGGAAACACCGGTACTATAGGAAAGCCCAAATTTCAAACCCTAATTTAGGTAAGTGAAATTAATTAACAGTTAATCGACAGAGTTTAAGGCAAACAGGCTGAAATAGTGCAATGAATGGTCAAATAATCGAAACCCTAAGAAATACAAAGACACATAGTAAAATCAGTCAAAATAAATGAGGAAACCCTAACAGATACCCAGAGGCGAAAACATTTAAGGGTTAAAATATTTTTGCAAAAATCTGTTGGAACCAAAACCCTAGTTTTTAGGGTAAATAAAATTGATCAATAATAATAAATGACTATAACATATAGAAATAAAAGTACTGAAATTTTAAAGGAGAAATACCAAAACCAAACATAAAATCGTTTCAGATCTAAAAAGATCTAAACAGATTCGACCAAAAAATAGCCAGATTCATAAAAATAAACAGAAGTTCATCCAAATCTGGTTTGAGCCAGAGATTTGAAACCCTAAAATACGAAAATATTTGTACTCACAGGTATTAGGATGAACACAGACGGAATCATCAAAGTATGAGAGACTTTAAACCAAAACTGGTTAGAGTCTCTCGAGATTCACTTTCCATTTGAGGCAAATGAATCAAGTAACATCAAGGTCGAGTAACCAGTAGAGAGACGAAGCCAAATAAGGTAGGGAATCAAGAAGAGATTCCATGAATTAGGGGGAAAAAGGGTGACGACGGGGCTAGGGTTTGAGGGAGTGAGAGAGAGGAGAGGAGAGTATCCAAGAACGACGGGTTGGGGGGAATGAAATAGGGTTTGGGGGTTTTGATATATTAAAAAGGGTTGGGGAATTCAGGGCCGTTGATCATCTAAGATCAACGGCCAGGATTAGATATCTAGGTGGGTCGGGTTTAATTAGACGGGTATGGGTATTGGGTAGTTGGGTTAGGGTATTGGGTATTGGTACAGACGAGTACAACTGAATTCAAAGTTGTACTACTGCTAAGAAAATTTGGGACACTTTGCAAGTGGCTCATNATAAAAAGGGCTATGTTTTAAATACCCACTTAAATTAATAAAATAATTTATAAAAATAATTAATAAATGATAAAAATGCTATTTTATATGAAAATGACTTAAAATAATTACTTAATATTCTAAAAATATAGAAAATTCATTTTCCGTGTAAATAATGTAATTATGCATATATGGTCTATTATTGCAAAGTTATTGCAATTATAGCCTTAAGATACAAATAAAATTATGCATAAAATTATTAAAGCTCAATATAAATATAAATGATAAAAATTAAGCAATAAATCATTGCAAAATTATTTATGATGCAATTGGTAATTATTTAGATAATAAAATGCTGGAATAAATTAATTAAAATCCTTTTAAAATTACAGAAAATTATGAAAAAATACTGGTTGATGCTCATGCACTAATTTGGAAGTATATATGCATTTTAAAAATATATGAGGGAAAATTGGGTATCAACAGCTGCCCCTCTTTATCCGGGAAGAATGAAAGTGTTGTCGGGTAAAGAAATGATGACCGATTTTGACCGAATGGGATGTTTGAAAAATGTAGGCCACACCCTCGTCTCTAAGCTGCCTACATATCCCTGGTTTTATAGGAATCAGGCCATGTGTAGTTCTGGACCCAACGGTGAATGAAACTGATGGAATTGTTATCGGAATGGTCGTATGTTTAGGAAAGGGTTCCTTTTCGGAAGGATAGTATCAGATGGGTTTATGTGGAGTTATGAATATGAGTCTGAAGCGTAACGGATGTATCACAGGGCAGGTATCCGAACGGTCATGGGGAAAAAGCGAGTAATTGGTGAGAATTGGTTATGTTTGGGATAATAGCAAGATAAAAATGGTATGAGTGGAAACCGGAGCGAAAGTCGCTCTTGTTTGAAGAACGGTTACCTCCTGGATTTCCTGCAAAACTTAAAACACGATGCATGCAAGTGTATAGATTACTGCGGGAATTTAAACATGGTGCAAGTTCCCTTTCGACTATGAAGGTTGTCTTTGGACGGAGAGGATGGCGTCCTTAGACCATGACGTCCTAGGCCACGAATCATGAGATAGGGGATTCGCAGGCCATGAAATGATGTTCTCGGGCCATGAGAATGGTGCCTCGGAACCATGACGCCTTTGAATAATGATGTGCAGTATTGAGAGATCCTCAGGCCATGACATGGTGTCTTCAGTCAATGAGGATGATGCCTTCGGACTATGACGCCTTTGGACAAGTTGGCTATACATCAGCCCATGAAGCGTAAGACATGATACCAAAGGTAATAACAAGGCAAAGCTTAGCCTCGTGCAGAGTTTGGGGAAGAGCTTAGCACCGAGAGAAGAAGATAATGCAAATTGAGAATGGAGCAACACTTATGCAGAGGGAGACAATGCTTAGTCTCATGAGAAGGCAGTGCTTAGCCTTATGCAAATAGGGAGGCAGGGCTTAGCCTCATGCAAGATTTGAGACAGGGCTTAGTCTCATGCAAAGAGAAGGCAATGCTTAGCCTTATGCAGATATGGAGGCAGGGCTTAGCCTCATGCAAGATTTGAGACAGGGCTTAGTCTCATGCGAAGAGAAGGCAATGCTTAGCCTTATACAAATATGGAGGCAGGGCTTAGCCTCATGCAAGATTTGAGACAGTTCTTTGTCTCATGCGAAGAGAAGGTAATGCTTAGCCTTATGCAGTAGAAATATAGCAAATAGGAGCATAATATGTCTTAGTTGGACATATATTTGCGCTTAGCGGTTCGGTTGTTATGAAGGTGATGATTTAAGGTGCACGTACTTGTGGTTATTCCTTGTCCCTACATTCAAAGAAAAATTGTGAGTTTGGCGGGGAGGTTGGTTCGTGCCTTTGTCTGCTTGTTTTTCTTTGCTCTGCTCTGGAGATCCTGTTCGAGTTACCCTGGGTAACACTTGGCTATCATAGAAATAAAGTTTCCGAAAAAATATGCACTTATTTGATGAAATAGAGTTAGTTTAGAAAACATAGTGGCATAAAATGTCAAGTAAATTAGATGAACTAATGACTGCGATACTTTAGAGACATTGCCGCTTTCTTTGCGTTAGAATTTTGAGGGTCCTCCTCAAAATTCTGCCACAGTTCAGTAAGTGATCCTTCTGCCGTTCTACATGTAGCGATGTTCATTGAACCTGTTCCGAAATTTTGAGGGTCCTCCTCAAATTTCTTCCCCAGTTCCTGGTTCTGGGGGAAATGATGATATTATTAAGATGTGACCGAACCCACATGGCTGCCTACGTATCCCCTCTTAAACGGGAATCAGGTCAAGCGTAGTTCAGTTACATTAAGGGAGGAAATGTAAACAATCTAAACATAGTATCTCTTGACTGCATCTGAATTGATAGGCTTTGGCCAAACTTTTCCGTCCATTTCTACAAGTATGAGTGGTCCTCCTATTAGTACCATGTGAACCATGTAGGGACCTTTCCAGTTGGGTGAAAATTTCCCTTTGGCTTCATCCTGATGTGGGAAGATCTGCTTCAGCACCAGCTGCCCCGGTGCGAATTGTCTTGGTTTGACCCTTTTGTTGAAAGCTCTGGACATTCTATTCTGATAAAGCTGACTGTGACATACTGCATTCATTCTTTTTCCATCTATGAGGGCTAGTTGCTCATAACCGCTCCTTATCCATTCTGCATCACTGAGTTTGGCTTCTTGTATGATCCTTAAAGAAGGAATTTCTACCTCGGCTTGGATGACAGCTTCGGTACCATAAACCAGTAAATAGGGAGTTGCCCCAGTTGATGTGCGGACTGTGGTACAGTACCCCAATAGGGCAAAGGGTAACTTCTCGTGCCATTGTTTGTGATTTTCTACCATCTTCCTTTGTATCTTCTTGATGTTCTTGTTGGCAGCTTCCACAGCCCCGTTCATTTGAGGCCTGTATGCTGTAGAGTTCTTGTGCTTGATTTTGAAGGTTTCACACATGGCTTTCATTAGATCACTGTTGAGATTGGCGGCATTATCAGTGATGATGGACTCGGGAACCCCGAATCGACAAACAATATGATCCTGACAAAATCTACGATGACTTTCTTGGTTACAACTTTGTAAGATGTAGCCTCCACCCATTTAGTGAAATAGTCGATGGCCACTAAAATGAATCGGTGCCCGTTAGAAGTGGTGGGCTCGATCGGACCGATGACATCCATTCCCCAAGCGGCAAAAGGCCAAGGTGCACTTGTTGCATTGATTTATTTGGTGGTACCCTTATCATGTCTGCATGTATCTGGCGTTGGTGGCATTTCTGGACGTACCAGATGCAATCTATTTCCATGGTCATCCAAAAATATCCCGCTCTGAGTATCTTTTTGGCTAGAACAAAACCGTTTATATGTGGTCCGCAAGTTCCGGCATGTATCTCCTCGAGCAATCTGGAAGTCTCTTTTGCGTCAACACACCTTAACAGCCCCAGATTAGGAGTTCTTCTATACAGGGTTCCTCCGCTTTGGAAGAAATGATTGGACAGCCTCTGCAGTGTGCGTTTCTGAGTATGGTTCGCCTGTTCTGGGTATTCTCCTTTTGCTAAATATTTCTTGATGTCGTGTAACCAAGGTTTTCCATCAGTTTCTTCTTCAACATGAGCACAATAGGCCGGCTGATTATGGATTTTCACCGGGATGGGATCGATAAAATTCTTGTCTAGATGTTGTATCATTGATGACAAGGTGGCTAGTGCATCTGCGAACTCATTCTGGACTCTTGGAACATGTTTGAACTCTATCTTTGTGAACCTCTTCATCAATTCTTGCACATGATACAAGTATGGTAGTATCTTGGTGTTTTTCGTAGCCCATTCTCCTTGAACCTGATGTACCAGAAAATTCGAATCAGCAATTACCAGCAACTCTTGTATATTCATATTGATGGCCAAATTGAGCCCCATGATGCAAGCCTCATATTCTGCCATATTGTTGGTGCACGGAAACCTAAGCTTTGCGGATACCGGATAATGTTGACCTGTCTCTGATACCAAGACCGCTCCAATACCCACTCCTTTGAAGTTTGAAGCTCCGTCGAAGAACATTCTTCAATCGTCATAGGCTTCAGCAATGTCCTCTCCTACGAATGACACTTCTGTGTCAGGAAAGTACGTTTTTAGTGGCTCGTATTCTCCTCCCATAGGATTTTTAGCAAGATGGTCTGCCAATGCTTGTCCTTTGACTGCCTCCTGAGTTACATAGATGATATCGAACTCACTTAACAATATCTTCCACTTGGCTAACTTCCCGGTTGGCATAGGCTTCTGAAAGATGTACTTCAGAGGATCCATTCTTGATATGAGGTAGGTGGTATATGCACGGAAGTAATGCCCCAATTTCTGAGTTGTCCATGTCAAAGCATAGCAAGTGCGTTCTAGCAGAGAGTACCGTGCTTCGTAAGTCGTAAACTTCTTACTCAAATAATATGTGGCTTGCTCTTTTCTTCCTGTCTCGTCATGTTGTCCCAAAACACAGCCGAAATCCCCATCTAGTACGGACAAATAGAGTAGCAAAGATCTCCCAGGTTCTGGTGGGACTAGGACTGGTGGCGTGGACAGGTATTCCTTAATTTTGTCAAAAGCCCTTTGACAATCCTCAGTCCAGTTGGTTTCAGCATCCTTCCTCAACATTTTGAAGATGGGTTCACATATAACCGTGGATTGTGCTATGAAGCGACTGATGTAGTTGAGACATCCCAGGAAGCTCATCACGTCCTTTTTGTTCTTCGGTGGTGGTAAATCTTGGATAGCCATAACTTTGGACGGGTCCAACTCGATTCCTCGACGGCTGACAATGACTCCCAACAGTTTTCCTGCGGGAATCCCGAATGCACATTTTGCGGGGTTCAATTTTAAATTGTACCTCCTTAGCCTGTCAAAGAACTTTCTCAAGTCTGTTATGTGATCTGTGGCCCTCTTGGATTTGATGATGATGTCATCAACATACACCTCTATTTCCTTGTGTAACATATCATGGAAGATGGTCGTCATGGCTCTCATGTAGGTAGCCCCAGCATTCTTTAGACCGAATGACATCATTTTGTAGTAGTACACTCCCTATGGTGTAATGAAGGCTATTTTCTCTGCGTCTTTTTCGTCCATCCAAATCTGATGATAACCCTTGAAGCAATCAACAAAGGATTGGAGTTCATGCTTGGCACAATTGTCGATCAGAATGTGTATATTTGGCAGCAGGAAATCGTCCTTGGGACTTGCTCTGTTTAAATCCCGATAGTCGACACATACCCTAACTTTCCCATCTTTCTTTGAAACCGGTATGATATTGGCTAACCAAGTTGGGTACTCAACTACCCTGAGGACTTTGGCTTTGATCTGCTTAGTGACTTTTTCCTTTGATTTTTAGTACTCATGTCTGGTTTGTAACTTTACCGAGTTTTTAGTCTTTACCGGTCGGGACACATTGGATTGGTTTGGAACTTATGAGCTACTATGGATGTACTCAGGCCCGTCAATGTCTATCGTTGACCATGCAAAAATATCTTCATATTCTTTCAGGAAACGAGTATATTCCTCTTTTTTTCTGACTGTTGATAGGTGAATGCTTATGCGAGTCTCTTTGACAGTTCAGAATCTCCCAAATTGATTGCCTCGGTTTCGTCCAAATTGGACTTAGGTTTGTTCTCAAAATTCCAACCTCTCTGACAACCTTCCTCAGGTATTATCCAATTCTCTCTGAGTCACTACACTCATCTTGCGTTGTCTCATTACATGTCACAATCATCCGGTTTCATCAGGAAAGTAATAATAATGTTGTAGAAGAAAAATGTAAAAGGTAATAATCAATACTAAATAACAATGCATTAATTAAATTTTGGAAATATCCAAAACAGGTACGGGCTCGATGAACTCGAGCAATTATTTCGAAACAAAATGCATCTCTAAAACAAAATACTGAAAATATCTTAAATGCCTAAAATGGCTTATTAAAACAGGTCAGGCTAATTGCCAAGCTACCCAGGAACTCGACGGGCCCGGGATGGTGCGACAATCTAATTCCTGGAACGAAACTCCCTTTTCACAGTTTGAATGGTGAGGCCTTCTTCCTCCTCTCTTCCTACAAGCTATCACATTGCAATCCATATTCTCGTCTTCTAGAAACAAATTCCTTAACCCAGCCAAAGCTTCCTCCTCTGCGGATCCCCATATTGTATCGGCCTGGTAAAAAGTCTGACTCAGATGTGGCACTGGCTGCTCGAGAGGGTAATAAGAACCACGCCATGGTGGCGACCAATCATTATATTCTTGCCAGGTGTACGGATATCTAAGCCCAAATGTTGTGCCGTGACGTTTCAACTGTATCAGTTTGGTAATGCCCTGGAGTTCTTTAAAGGCCTTTGCCGGGTTCATACCCAGACCATGCCAGTATGCTTTCCATTTTGTTACTCCACCACTTATCTTTCTCAATTGCGTTGACATGCTCGATGCGGTGATAAGTTTCTCCACCCAGCCTTCTTCTATTCTCGACAACTAGGACAGTTTGACTAGTGTAAATGGGGTTACTTCCATATTCGTGAATGATTACCTCCTGATGGTTCCATTCGAACTTCAAGGCCTGGTGTAGCGTGGAAGCCCCAGCCCCAAAGGCATGTATCCAAGGTCGTCCCAATAGAAGGTTTTATGTAGCAGATATGTCTAATACTTGGAACTCAACACCGAACCAAGTTGGGCCCATCTGCAGATAAAGGTTAATCTCCCCAATCGTGGCCCTTTGAGACCCATCAAATGCCTTCACGTTCATACTCCCCGCTCGTATCTCATGGAAATCTTTGCCCAACCTTTTTAGAGTAGTCAATGGACAAATGTTGAGGCTTGAACCCCCATCTATTAAGACTCTGGCGATGAATTTGTCCTCAAACTATACTGTGATATGCAGTGCCCTGTTGTGACTTAGTTCTTCAGGCGGTAATTCATCTTTGTGGAAGGTGATCTTGTGACTCTCCAGTACTTGCCCTACCATGTTGGCCATCTCTCCACTGGTGATGTTGCTGGGTACATAAGCTTCATTCAACACCTTCATCAGAGCACTCCTATGCGCCTCAGAATTTTGCAATAGCGATAGGATGGATATCTGGGCGAGATTCTTGTTCAGATGATCGACGATAGAGTATTCCCTTGCCTGTATTTTCCTCCAAAGATCATCTGGACTAGTTTCAATGACGTGTTGTTTGGTAGCAGCTACCTTGCTTGTTCCTCCCAAATTTTTGGGTGTATAGATCCTTCCAGTTCTGGTCATCCCCTGTGCGGCACCAGACTCTTCCATCTCTGCTTTTCCTTTTCTCCTAGCTTCGGCAACGTAATCCCAAGGTATGGAATTGGACTTGAAAGGAGGTGTGGGTGCTACTGTCACAGTGAAGGGTGAGGATACTTCTACTTCAAATGGAGCTGGTGTAGTCGCAGGTGCTGTTACTTCAATTTCAAATGTGACTGATGCGGCTACATTAACATCAACTGGCGGCTCTATTTTTACCACAATAGGAGTGAGTGTGACTGCAGGTTTAGGGTCATCACCTTCCCGAATAAGCCCAATCGACCCCTCAGGATCCCATTCTTCATCAGTTTCTATCACATTTACTCCTTCACCCCTATGATCTGGGAGGGGATTGTTGCGGACATTTGGCACGACTTCCTTCGCTTGTATGACTTTGGTATCAATCAGGGTTTGGATCTTGTCTTTCAGAGTGCGGCATTCATCAATAGTATGCCCTTTCATGCCGGAATGGTATGCACAAGTTTTGTTTGGGTTGACCTATTGGGAGGGGTTTTCCATTGCAACAGCTCGAATGGGGGTGATATATCCCGCAGACTTCAATCTTTTATATAGTTGGTCAATGGGTTCAACAATAGGGGTGTATTGTCTGGGCGGCCTGCGATCAAAATTGGGTTTGGTTTTGGATAGTTTTGACGGGTTGGAGGTGAATGGTAATAGGCTGGCTGGGTGTTATAGGTGTGATAGGCGGTATCGGGTTGAGAATATCTGGGAGGTGAGGGTTGGCATGTAGGTGGAGGTGTTTGGTATGTGAGTGGAGATTTTGGGCTTTGGGCCACCATCACTGCCCCTACTTCTTTCTTCTTCGATATACCCCCTGACTTTAATGCTTTGTTCGTAGCCTGCAATGCCTCAAAATTTGTCACCATCCCACTCTTGATCCCTTCTTCAATCCTTTCTCCAAGTTTGATGATGTCGGAGAACTTGTGATTTTTGATGACCATTAACCTTTCATAGTATTGGGGATCCTGGGCCCTGACGAAGAATTTATTCATCTGCTCTTCCTCTAATGCCGGCCTGACTTCTGCAGCTTCTGATCTCCATCGAGTAGCATACTCGCGAAAAGTCTCTGTTGGTTTCTTCTTTAAATTCTGTATGTAGAAGACATCCGGTGCATTCTTTGTGTAAAACCTGAATCGATCCATGAAGTCCGACGCCATACTTACCCAATTAACCCATTTATTGGGATTCTGACTGATATACCAAGATAGGGCATCTCCAATGAGACTCCTCATGAACAGCTTCATGAGAATCCTTTCATCTTTCCCAACACCCACGAGCTTATCATAGTATGTCCTCAAATGTACCTTTGGGTCACCCCTTCTGTCAAACATCTTGAACTTAGGAGGTTTGTAACCCTTCGGCAGTTCCACGTCTGGCTGAATGCATAGATCCTCGTAGTTCAGGCCTTCAATTCCTTTGCCTCCTTCAATGCCCTGGACTCGGCTCATGAGCTTCTTGAGCTCTTCGGCCATGTTCTTAATGAGGAGTCTTTCTCGGCGTATTCTGGAGCGTATAAGGTTGGTTGAGTAGAGTGAGGTAAGGTTTCCACGTATATGGGATTGTTTTGGTAGGTGCCAGGGGTTGGAGTGTAGTGGTGATCGTTAGTTGAGTTTTGCGGATCAGGGATAGGTTGTGGGGTATTTTGTAGAGTATGGTAAGTGGTTTGTGGGTATTGAGTAGGAAGATGTTGATGCTGAGGAGGAGTGGGTATTGGTGGAGGATTAGGATTTTGGGGAGGAGTTGTGTATTAATGGGGTGCGGGAGGATTTTGTGGACGTTGGTTTGGTGTATTTTGAGGAGGTGCTGGGTTTTGAGAATTTGGGACGTTTAGGGTGAGGGAGAAGTTTGCGAAGTTGCAGACCTGCTCNCGGCCGGGACCCATAGTTGTGGACCAAGAGGGGTGCCTAACACTTTTCCCTCGAGGTTATTTCGAGCCCTTACCCTAATCTCTGGTAATGCAAACCAACCCAAAAGTTAATCGCTCTAGGTGCCCTAACGCACCATAATCCGTTAGGTGGCGACTCTTCAAATACCCAATTCCCAAAAATGAAATGAGTCATTGCACCCCGTGAATGTCGAAACCCGGACTTCTCCCCGCGAGAGGGGGGAAAAAAGGGGGTGCGACAGCATGGCGACTCTGCTGGGGATATTTAGGCTCTTACCACAACGAACTTGCTCTTATAAATTAGTCCAAGCATGCTTATCCCGTACCCTCTTCCCTTATTTTAATTTTTTACTGTCTGTTTTCTTTTAAGCATTTATTGTTTTTTATTCTTGAGACTGACTAGTCGTTTTATTTCCTTTTTGTAACTGTCTTTTAATTGTTTAAATACTATATTTATTTTTCTTTACGTGAAAAATACTTGACTACATGTTATTAATTGCTGCATAAATCATGCTCCACATCATATTCCACTCGTGCGTCTCGAATCCTATAGCAACGCTTTAATGAGTGGTTGCGCTCTTCCTATTTACTACCCTTAAATTCGGAAAGGCTTATTTGCGGTAAAACTAGTCGATCAGCGGTGCAGTCGACGGTTTCGTGCCTTCCCCCTCAAGTTGTCCGCTTGAGGGTACCAGTCTAAAACCCCATAGAAACCTTACTCTGTTTAAATTTTGAATGCATCATGGTCAAACCTAGCCGGGTCAGTTATGACATAATCATCATTTAAGATAAGCCTTATCCGAAGTCCATCGGGTTTTCCATAACCCTAACGGACGCAACCACGTTATGTGCATTAATTTGGAGGACTAAATGCCGAATATGCTGATCATAAATGTATAAATAGTCGAGTCCGGTGGGGGTAAGGTCTAACCCTTTTGTTTTGCAGAAAATGAGACATGAGGTCCCCAGCTTCGGTATGATTAGCATACCCTCACTCTAGCTAGACTGGTGGAGGAATCTTCCATCGAATGACCAAATCAATGAATGGAAAGAAAGGTCCGTCAAGACTAGCGAAAAGCTGGAATATCTGGAATACAATCTGCTGGAATTGGAAGGAAAAGTGAGGAAGAGAGTCACCGACTGCCGAACGCTGAGGGAAACGAAGGAGGACATTTGGCAAAGGCATTCTTACAGATGAACCTACGCGAACTGGGGGATTTGATCAACGAGAGCATTCAACATGAAGAAAGTCCTTCCGAGACCAAATAGATTAGATTTACGTGCTTTTCCTAAAATGTAATAAGGCCAAGTGCCAGTAGTAATTTATCTTTTTCTATTATCTTAGTATTGTTTTGGGGATTTGTCTATTTTTACATTATGAAATGAAGCATTTATTAGCATTAAAAGTTCTCCAAATCTACTTGTCGCTAGGCCTACCTCGGGCACAACGAGGCTCACAAATTAATACGCGAATTTACATTTCCGCAATATGTGTTCAAATACTGCAAACATTTCAGAATCCTCACTAACTTGTTACCTTTTCGTTTTTCCTTATTTTTTGATTATTCCCATCCCCTGAGATTGGTTTACTTATACTGGCATCATCAGCATACCTAAAGGTCTTCCACCTCCTCTTTTTCCAAGTGATCCTAAAAGCAAAGGAAAAGTCAGAATAAATGATACGATGCAGTGCAATAATAGAGGAGGAGGAGGAAGACGGCCTCACCATTCAGCGAAGGGAGCTGTTCTCAGAAACTGGACCGCCACACCATCCCGAGCCCACCGAGTCCCTGTGTAGCTTGGCAGAATTTATAGCTGTTCTAAGCATTTTAAATTTCCAGCAATTTTGTTCTAAGATTTCTACGTTTCAAAATAAATGCTCAATTCATCGAGCCATGCTTTGCCTAAACAATTTTCTCAGTTTTAATCAAATGCATTTGTCCTTTATCATTATTCATTACTATTTTTATACTTTTCCCTTCTACAGTGTTATTATTACTTTTCCTGATGAACCAGTGACCGTGACATGTAATGAGGCAACGCAACATGAGGATAGTGACTTAGAGGAAGAAGATGAGATACCTGAGGAAATTGTCAAAGAAGTTGAGAATTTTGAGAACAAGCCTAAGTCCAATCTAGACGAGACCGAAGCAGTAAATTTGGGAGACGCCGAGACCATCAAAGAGACCCGCATCAGCATTCACTTGTCGCCAACAGAGAAGAAAGAATATATCCATTTTCTAAAGGAATATGAGGACATTTTCGCATGGTCGTATGATGATATGACCGGTTTGAGCACATCTATAGTAGCTCACAAGTTGCCTACCTATCCCATGTGTCCGCCAGTCAAGCAGAAACTCAGAAAATTCAAACCAGACATGAGTTTGAAAATCAAGGAGGAAGTTACAAAGCAGATCAAAGCCAAAGTTCTCAAAGTGGTTGAGTACCCAGCCTGGTTAGCTAACATTGTGCCAGTTTCGAAGAAAGACGAAAAGATCCGAATATGTGTTGATTATCGGGATTTAAACAGAGCAAGTCCTAAAGACGACTTCCCGCTGCCAAATATGCATATCCTGATCTATAACTGCGCCAAGCATGAACTCCAATCCTTTGTAGATTGCTTCGCAGGTTATCACCACATCTGGATGGATGAAGAAGATGCCGAGAAGACAGATTTTATTATGCCTTGGGGTGTATACTGTTACAAGATGATGCCATTCGGTCTGAACAATGCTCGGGCTACTTACATGAGAGCCATGACAACCATTTTCCATGATATGATACACAGACAAATAGAGGTATATGTGGATGACGTAATTATCAAATCCAAGAGGGCCGCAGATCACATAGCAGACTTGAGGAAATTCTTGGACAGGCTCAGGAGGTACAATTTAAAGTTGAACCCCGCAAAGTGTGCATTCGAGGTTCCCGCAAGAAAATTATTGAGATTCATTGTCAGTCGCCGAAGGATTGAGCTAGATCCTACTAAAGTCAAAGCTATTCAGGAGTTACCACCACCCAAAAGCAAAAAGGACGTGATGAGTTTCTTGGGACGACTCAACTACATCAGTCGATTCATAGCACAGTCCACCGGAATATGTGAACCCATCTTCAAGATGCTGAGGAAGGATGCCGAGGTGAGTTGGACCAAGGATTGCCAGAAGGCTTTTGACAAGATCAAGGAATACCTGTCCACACCACCAGTTCTGGTCCCGCCTAAACCAGGACGACCTTTGCTACTTTATCTTTCTGTGTTAGATGGAGCCTTTGGGTGTGTTTTAGGACAACATGATGAGACAGGAAGAAATAAGCAAGCCATATATTACTTGAGTAAGAAATTCACACCTTATGAAGCACGGTATTCTCTGCTAGAACGCACTTGCTGTGCTTTGACCTGGATAGCCCAGAAATTGAGACATTACTTCTGTGCCTACACTACATACCTCATATCCAGGATGGATCCCCTAAAGTACATATTCCAAAAAACCCATGCCGACTAGAAAGTTGGCCAAATGGTAGATACTGTTAAGTGAGTTCGATATCATCTATGTAACTCAAAAGCCAGTCAAGGGACAAGCATTGGCAGATCATCTTGCTGAAAATCCGGTGGGAGGAGAATACGAACCCTTGAAAATGTATTTTCCTGATGAAGAAGTATCATTCGTAGGAGAAGACATTACTGAAGCATATGACGGTTGGAGGATGTTCTTTGACGGAGCCGCAAATTTCAAAGGAGTAGGTATTGGAGCAGTTTTGGTGTCTGAAACGGGTCAGCACTATCCCGTATCTACTAAACTCAGATTTCCCTGCACCAACAACATGGCAGAGTACGAAGCCTGTATACTAGGGCTCAACATGGCAATCGATATGAACATTCAGGAGATGTTGGTGATTAGAGATTCAGATTTGCTCGTGCATCAGGTACAAGGAGAGTGGGCCACCAAAATTTCCAAGATATTGCCATATCCGCACCATGTGCAGGAATTGAAAAGGAGGTTCAGGAAGGTAGAATTCCGACATGTGCCCAGAATTCAGAATGAGTTTGCTGATGTATTAGCCACTTTGTCGTCCATGATACAACATCCAGATAAGAACTATATCGATCCCATCCCGGTAAGGATCCATAATCAGCTGGCATATTGTGCTCATGTCGAAGAAAAAATAGATGAAAAGCCTTCGTTCCATGACATCAGAGAATACTTATCAAAAGGAGAATACTCAGAGCATGCAAATCACATTCAGAAACGCACGCTACGGAGATTGTCAAATTATTTCTTCCACAGCGGAGGGAACTTGTACAGAAGAACTCCGGATTTGGGGTTACTAAGGTGTGTCAACACAAAGGAAGCTTCTAAGCTACTTGAGGATGTGCATGCCGGGACATGTGGCCCGCACATGAATGGTTATGTTCTGGCCAAGAAAATACTCAGGGCAGGTTACTTTTGGATGACCATGGAAACGGATTGTGTCCAGTATGTCCGCAAATGCTTTCAATGTCAAGTGCATGCTGACATGATAAAGATGCCGCCAAACAAGCTCAATGCAACAAGCTCACCTTGGCCATTCGCCGCCTGGCGAATGGATGTTATCGGTTTGATTGAGCCCACTGCTTCGAACGGACACCGGTTTATTCTGGTAGCCATTGATTACTTCACAAAATGGGTAGAAGCTGCATCTTACAAAGCTGTAACCAAGAAAGTCGTCGCAGATTTTTTCAAGGATCGTATTGTCTGCCGATTTGGAGTTCCTGAATCCATTATTACTGATAATGCCGCCAACCTCAACAGTGATCTGATGAAAGCTATATGTGAAACTTTCAAAATCAAGCACAAGAATTCACCGCCTATAGACCTCAGATGAATGGAGCCGTAGAAGCCGCCAACAAAAACATTAAGAAGATACTAAGGAAAATGGTAGAGAATCACAAGCAGTGGCATGAGAAGTTAACCTTTGCTCTGTTAGGGTACCGTACCACAGTTCGCACATCAACCGGGGCAACTCCCTACATGCTGGTTTATGGTACTGAGGCTGTCATCCCAGCGAGGTAGAGCTTCCTTCTTTGAGAGTCATACAGGAAGCTGAACTCAGCGATGCGGAATGGACAAGGAGCCGCTATGAACAAATGGACCTTATTAATGGAAAGAAAATGAACGCAGTATGTCACGGCCATCTTTATCAGAACAGAATGTCCAGAGCTTTCAACAAAAGAGTCAAACCGAGACAGTTCGCACCAGGACAGTTGGTATTGAAGAAAATCATCCCGCATGAAGATGAGCCCAAAGGGAAATTCTCTCCAAACTGGCAAGGTCCGTACATGGTTCAGAGGGTCCTGACAGGAGGAGTACTCATACTTCCAGAAATGGATGGAGAAATCTGGCCAAAACCAATCAATTCAGACGCAGTCAAGAGATACTATGCCTAGATTATTTCACATTTCTTTTCTAATGTAATTGAACTATGCTTGAACTGATTCCCGTTTAAGAGGGGATACGTAGGCAGCCTTATGGGTTATTCATATCATAATAAAATTTTCATTTTCCCCAAAATCAGGAACTGGTGCAGAATTTTAAGGAGGGTCCTCAAAATTCCGGAGCAAGTCCAGCCAGCGCCATCACATGCCAGGAAGTCAGCAATCAGTCTAGAACTGGGGCAGAATTTTGAGAAGGATTCTCAAAATTCCGAAGAAGATTCAGCAGGGTCGGCCATCCGCAAACAGTTAAAAATCATCTACCAAACTGGGGCAGAATTTTGAGGAGGACCCTCAAAATCCCAACATAAGAGAGCTGCAATGCCTTTGAGATGTGTCACAGACACTAGTTCATCCAAAATTACTTGATATATCAATACGTTTCAAAAACGATTCTATTTTATCAATGAATGCATATTTTTGTCGAAAATTCTATTTTTTCATAACGGTCAAACGCTACCTAGGGGAACTCGAAGGGGGCTTCCAGAGCAGAGCAGAGCAAGGCTGGCTGACGAAGCAAGAACCAACCTCCCCTCATAAAACTTACGATTTTTCTTTGAGCGCAGGCACATTTGATGTAACGGTAGCATTCGAGAAACATGTATACACAAAGCAAATTCACCATCCATCCGGACATCAGACACTGAATATATCCTAGCTAAGACATACTCTACCCTTATCTTCTATTCTCTATTTGCATGAGTCTAATCTCTGACTCCATATTTGCATGAGTCTAATCTTTGACTCCATATTTGCATGAATCTAATCTCTGACTCCATATTTGCATGAGTCTAATCCCTGACTCCATATTTGCATGAGTCTAATCCCTGACTCCATATTTGCATGAGTCTAATCCCTGACTCCATATTTGCATGAGTCTAATCTCTGACTCCATATTTGCATGAGTCTAATCTCCGACTCCATATTTGCATGAGTCTAAGCCCTGACTCCATATCTGCATAAGGCTAAGCTCTGCCTTCTCCTTGCATGAGTCTAATCCTTGACTCCATATTTGCATGAGTCTAAGCCCTGACTCCATATCTGCATAAGGCTAAGCTCTGCCTTCCATTCGTATGGGACTTAGCCCTGCCCCGAATCTTGCATGAGGTTAAGCTCTACCTCTATTTTGCATAAGGCTAAGCACCGCCTTCTCCTTGCATGAGTCTAATCCTTGACCCCATATTTGCGTAAGGATGATCCTTGCCTCCATACCTGCATGAGTCTAAGCCCTGACTCCACGTTTGCATGAGGCTAAGCTCCACCTCCATTTTTTGTATAAGGCTAATCCCTGCCTCCCCGCTTGCACGGGACTAAGCACTGTCCCTCTTTGCACAAATATTGCTATTTTCTACTACTATCTACCTGCTTTTCAATCGGGCTAAGCTCTGCCCTCTACTTCGCAAGATTAAACCTTGTCTCGTTACATCATATTATTGCATATCATGGGCTTAAACATCACCAATCTGTCCAAAGGCATCATAGTCTAAAGGCACCATCCTCATAGCCGGAAGACACCAAGCCATAGCCTGAGGATCCCCCAAATTTGCATATTATTCATTCAAAGGAGTCATGGTTCGGAAGCATCATTTTCATGGCCCGAGAACATCATTTCATGGCCTGCGAATCCCTCATTAAACAATTCATGGCCCAGGACGTCATGGTCCAAGGACGTCATCTTTAACCGTCCGAAGACAACCTTCATGGTCCCAAGGGAATCTGCATCATGTTTAAATTTTTGCAAATACGTTTGTAGCATCTTTTATCTGCAGGTAGCCAGCAAGCAACCGCTATCCTAGCAGGAGTAATATCGCTCCAGTTCCCTCTAACCGTCCCGAGCCTTAACCGGTCATTGTAGCTGCTTCCACATCTCGTGTCCGTTCTTATAATAGTTTCATTGGCATACTCCGCAGGTGAATCCAGAACTACACATGGCCTGATTCCTGTAAAACCAGGGATATGTACGCAACTCGGAAACCGGAGCTCGGCCTATGTCTGTCAAAGCATCCCATCCGGTCAAAATTGGCCATCATTTCTTTACCCGAAAACTCTTTCATCCTTCCCGGGTAAAGAGGGGCAGCTGTTGATACCCAATTTTCCCTATATATTTTAAATATGCATAACCTTCAAAATAGCATATATATGCATATATAAGCATGCACAAGGCTTTTATTGTTTTGTCCATAATTTTAAGGGTTTAAATTGATTTATTTTTTTCCTTTTATTCATAAAATCCCCAATAAATAATTTCCAAATTATTGTTATGATGATTTACTCATTTAATTTCTATACTTATGTCAAAATATGGCTAATATATTTTTATACATTTTTATAATTACATTTAGTATTTTTTAAGCTGAATTGCATATAATTGCAATGTTAGCCCATTTTAAGGAATAATTATATTTTATATGCATAAAATTGGTCCCTATATTTTTAAAATGTTAATCATGTATTTTAAATCATTTTGTCACCTTAAATTATTTTCCAGGAATTACCTACTATTTATTATAAATTAAAATAGGGAAAATTGGCTATTTAAATCATAGCCAAATTTGGCTTTCAATTGTAGCCCAAATTGGACCCAATCCCCAGCCCAATTTCCTATTAAATAACCCGACCCAGACCCTATAAATCCTTACCCAAACCCGGAACCCACCTACCCGGTTGAATCCTGACCGTTGATCTCCCAGATCAACGGTCCACACACGCCCTTTTCTTTTTAATTCCTAAACGACCCCCTAACCCTACTCATTTCCAAAACCCCGCCGCCCTGAAATCCTTTCTTCTCTCAAAGACTCTCAACCTAATCCTAGCTTTGAACCGCCGACCTTCTTCTCCGGCCTTCTCCGACGACCACCTTTCAACCCCAAGCCTCAAATGGGACTCTCATCGCCTTGCTCATCATCTCTGAGGCCTTCAAGGGTCCTGGGCCATGCCGATTTGGACCTAGGGTTTCTGTTTCTGTCATTCGTGGCTTCTCTGGTGTGATTTTGGGCAAAATCGCACCATATATGTTACGATTTATGGAGTTTTGCAACAAGTTCTCTCGTTTCTATTTGGGTTTCCTTTTGAAACCCTAGCTCTCGTTTGAATCTCTTAGATCTGTGTTATTTTTAATGCTTTAAGTCTGTTTCTTCCTACGATTTGCACTATTCTCGAACTTCTTCTGAAAGATCCTCAATTTTTAAACCATTTTGCCTTCTTTAAAAATTAGGGTTTTCTCGGAGTTCCTTCTACGCTTATATTAATCGATTTTCTTTATGATTAAACCTCTTTCACAGCTTATTTGGAATGATCCTATGTTCCTACTGTTTTTAACTCGACTCTGTTAAAAGCCCTAACTTTTAAGACCTTTCTTACTTTGGTTCTGTGTGTTAGCATGACTACTTGATTTTGTTAAGTTTCTGTTGGTTACCATGCTACGAATGGGTTTTTTACTGTGCTTATGTCACTTCTGTATGATTGTGTTTGCTCATCTCTTGCTTCTTTCTGTCTATATGGCTGACCTGCCTGTTTGCTACGCCTGTTCGTTCTTCTTTATTTATATGTTGATGTGCAGAGTCATGACTCCCTTTTGATTGATTCTGATTTTGTGATGACCTTTCAAAAGGTCATCACTTATTTTTAAATTAAATTCTGTGTTTCGAGGCCTTAAAAACCTTTTTCAGCATCACCTCGATTTGCGTGCGCAGTTCGGGCGTGTACCTGGAAGTCTATATGTGAAAATCTGTGATAAATGATAAAATTTGGCTTTAGAATGAATTAAGTTGACTTCAGCCAACATTTTGGGTAAATGGACCCGGACCCATGATTTGACAGTCCCGGAGGGTTCGTAGGAAAATATGGGACTTGGGCGTATACCCGGAATCGAATTCCGAGGTCCCAAGCCCGAGAAATGAATTTTTGAAAGAAATTGTTTTCTGAAAAACATAATGGTTTTTGAAAGTGAAATGTTATGTGAAACCTGTGGTCGGGCCCGTATTATGGTTTCGGAGCCCGGTACAGGTTCAATATGATTTATATGTGTTGTCAGTAACATTTGGTAAGAAATGGACTTGAACCGACGTGAATCGGATAGTTATTGAGAAAATTGGAAATTTGAAGTCTTGAGAAAGTTTCATGATTTTGATGCTAAATTCATAGTTGTTGATGTTGTTTAAGTGATTTGAATGCACGAACGAGTCCGTGTGATGTTTTTAGGGTGGTGTGCATGTTTGGTTTGGAGCGCCGAGGGCTCGGGTGAGTTTTGGATAGGCCAAGGGGTGAAATTTTGGACTTAAGGAATTGCAGGCTTGCAGGCTTCGCATTTGCCAACCTCCCTTCGCAATTCCCAGCTCGCATTTCCCAACCTCCCTTCGCAATTCCTAGTTCGCATTTCCCAACCTCCCTTCGCAATTCCCAGTTCATATTTCCCAACCTCCCTTCGCAATTCCCGTGACTGCAGCCTGCAACTTTTTATACTTAGCCGAAAAACAACCCCTTTTCACATCTTTTCAAAATAAAAACTCCCTAGGGCGATTTTCCAAGAACAACTCTTCTTCCAAATCGATTGTAAGTCAATTTACTAGTTTCCTTCAATCATTAACATCTTTTAACATGATTTCAACTCAAAATCAATGATTTCATGGGGGAAATTGGGTGTTTTGGGTAGAACCTAGGTTTTTCAAAAAAAGTGGATTTGGACCTCGATTTGAGGTCCGATTTCAAAACAATTTATATATTTGAGTTCATAGATGAACGGGTAGTCGGGTTTTGGTTCGAACCTCGGGTTTTGACCATGTGGTCCCGGGGCTAATTTTTTGACTTTTTCGGAAAGGCTTTAGAAAACTTATTTCCATGCATTAGAAATTGTTTATTTAGCATTCATTGATGTAATTAAGTAACTTGTGACTAGATAAGAGCGAATTGGTGGTGGAATCATGAGGTAAAGCTATAGTTGAGGCTTGAACTGAGTTCGTGGCATCGAGGTAAGTGTTTGGTCTAACCATAGCTTGAGTGAATAGGAGTTTGATCTTGTATGCTACATGTTATGTGTTGAGTACGACGTATAGGTGTGGTGACGAGTATCTATACGTCTGTGTCGAGCATGACCGTGAGTCTTAAATTGAAATTTATTGTGTTATTGAGAACTAATACGAATGCCTAAGTTGTTGACTTTCTGTGTTGAGCAAGGTTTATAATTATTCTCGTAGAGATTAGTCATGGCTGGGCATTTGTGTTAGTTGAGGTAGTAGATGTTGGAACAAGTTTGGTTATAGCTGGTTTTCCCTTGCCGGGATGTGTTCATTCTTATTGTTGACTCCCTTGCCGGGATAGTGTAGTTCTTATTGATCCCTAGCAGGGATTCATGTTATGGTTGATGTTGATTGTATATTTGGATCGGGTTGCACGCCGCAACAATGACATATATATTGATCGGGTTGCACGCCGCAACAATGATATATTTGGATCGGGTTGCCTGCCGCAACAATGATCGGGTTGCACGCCGCACTAATGAGATATTTGGATCGGGTTGCACGCCGGAACAATGATATGATTGGGTCGGGTTGCACGCCGTAATAGTGATAAATGATATGGATCGGGTTGCACGCCACAACAATGTTGTTATATGTTGGGATCGGGTTGCACGCCGCAACAATTGTTGATACAAAGTGTTTATGGATGGAATATAAGTTCCTTGTTGTTTCGTTGTAAATTCTAAGTTGTCCTTGTGCCTTGTTCTTGATTTACTGTTGAAACTGATATACCCCGCAGCATGTACTCCTCCCATCTTTACTTGTTTATTGCTGTTTATATTCCGCTGTATATTATATAACTGCACAGGTTTATTTAGTAGTCTGGTCCTAGCCTCGTCACTACTTCGCCGAGGTTAGGCTAGGCACTTACCAGCACATGGGGTC
>NW_017671165.1:95507-209759 GCF_001879085.1 Nicotiana attenuata
CCCTGAACCTGTGGGCAAAACCAATACCGGTGCCGTAGTCAAAGCTGCCTTGAGTTTCTGAAAGCTCGCCTCACACTCATCTAACCATCTGAACTGGGCACTCTTGTGGGTCAATCTGGTCATCCGGGGGCTGCCAATAGACTGAAAAACCCCTCCACGAACCGACGATACGTAGCCCGCTAACCCCAGAAACTCCGAATCTCTGTAGCTGATGCTGGTCGAGGCCAGTTCTTGACCGCCTCTATCTTCTTCGGGTCCACCTGAATACCCTCTGCTAGATACAACGTGACCCAGAAATGCTACTGAACTTAGCCAGAACTCACACTTGGAGAAACTTGGCATATAGCTGACTATCCCTCAGAGTCTGAAGAACCACCCTAAGGTGCTGCTCGTGCTCCTCCTGCCTAGCGGGAGTACACCAAAATATCATCAATAAAAGACTATCACGAACATGTCCAAATATGGCCTGAACACTCGGTTCATCAACTCCATGAATGCTGCTGGGGCATTGGTCAACCCAAAGGACATGACCAGAAACTCATAATGCCCGTACCGAGTGCGGAATGCTATCTTAGGGACATCGGATGCCCTAATCCTCAGCTGGTGGTAGCCAGATCTCAAGTCTATCTTTGAAAATATCCTTGCCCATTTCCGCCGAGCTTATCAGCCGTGCATCCAGTGTTTCACGTGTCCATGCTTCGGAAGTATCACGGCGATCCATCCCACGTGTTAGATTTCAGCGTTGTCCAGTTGGACAAGGATTTATCCTATGAGGAGGAGCCGGTAGCTATTCTAGACCGTCAGGTTCGCCAGTTGAGATTAAAGAGTTTTTATTCTGTTCGTGTTAAGTGGAAAGGTCAGTCTGCCAAGGCATCCACCTGGGAGTCCGAGTCAGATATGCGGAGCCGTTATCCCAATCTTTTCCCCGACTCAGGTACTTCCTTCTTATGTCCGTTCGAGGACGAACGGTTGTTTTAGAGGTGGAGGATGTGATGACCCAAAAGGTCATCACATGTTTTTAAATTAAATTCTATGTTTCGAGGCCTTAGAAACCTCTTTCAGCATCACCTCAATTTGCGTGCGCAGTCCGAGCGTGTAGCCGAAAGTCTATATGTGAAAATCTATGAAAAATGATAAATTTTGGCTTTAAAATGAATTAAATTGACTTCGGTCAACATTTTAGGTAAATGGACCAGGACCCGTGATTTGACGGTCCCGGAGGGTCCGTAGGAATATATGGGACTTGGACGTATGCCTGGAATCGAATTCTGAGGTCCCAAGCCCGAGAAATGAATTTTTGAAAGAAATTGTTTTTTGAAAAATATAAATGTTTTTGAAAGTGAAATGTTATGTGAAACATGTGGTATCGGACCCGTATTATGGTTCCGGAGCCCGGTACAGGTTCAATATGATTTATATGTGTTGTCGGTAAAATTTGGTAAGAAACGGACTTGAAACGACGTGAATCGGATAGTTATTGAGAAAATTGGAAATTTGAAGTCTTGAGAAAGTTTCATGATTTTGATGCTAAATTCATAGTTGTTGATGTTATTTTAGTGATTTGAATGCACGAGCGAGTCCGTATGATGTTTTTAGGGTGGTGTGCATGTTTGGTTTGGAGCCCCGAGGGCTCGGGTGAGTTTTGGATAGGCCACGGGGTGAAATTTTGGACTTAAGGAATTGCAGGCCTGCAGGCTTCGCATTTGCCAACCTCCCTTCGCAATTCCCAGCTCGTATTTGCCAACCTCCCTTCGCAATTCCCAGCTCGCATTTCCCAACCTCCCTTAGAAATTTCCAGTTCGCATTTCCCAACCTCCCTTCGCAATTCGCAGTTCACATTTCCCAACCTCCCTTCGCAATTCCCATAACTGCAGCCTGCAATTTTTTATACTTAGCTGAAAAACAACCCTTTTTTATATCTTTTCAAAACAAAAACTCCCTAGGGCGATTTTCCAAGAACAACTCTTCTTCCAAATCGATTGTAGGTCAATTTTTACTAGTTTCCTTCAATCATTAACATCTTTTAACATGATTTCAACTCAAAATCAATGATTTTCATGGGGGAAATTGGTTGTTTTGGGTAGAACTGTGACGACCCAACCCGTCGTCACGTGAGTTACCGCCCCGTTTTCCCTATTTTCTATTTCTTTATGCTTCATTATCATTGTTGGGGGTGAACGAGTTGATTTGGAGTGGTTCTAGAAGAAAATGAGACACTTAGTCTCTTTAAGGATGGTTTGTTTTGGAATAGTCAACCGGAAGTTGACTTACGTGTTAGAGGGCTCGGATATGAATTCCGATGATTCGGTTAGCTTCGGGGGATGATTTGTGACTTAGGAGTGTGATCAAAAGTAATTTTGGAGGTCCGGTGTAGAATTAAGCTTGAATTGGCGAAGTTAGTATTTTGGCAAATTCCGGTTAATAGGTGAGAATTTGATCCGAGGGTCGGAATGGAATTCCGAGAGTTGCAGTATCTTCGTTAGGTGATTTGGGATGTGTGTGCAAAATTTCAGTTGATTCGGAGGTGTTTTGGTCGGGTTTTCGATCAAATGCAAGTTTCGGAAGATTTGGATGAACTTAGGCTTGAATTTGATGTAATTTGATGGTTTAGGTGTTATTTGTGGTGTTTTGATGATTCGAGCAAGTTTGAATAAGGTGTTGGATCATGTTTGTCTTTTTGGTTGAGGTCCCGGGGGCCTCGGGGTGATTACGGGTGGCTAACGGGAAGTTTTGAACTTAGGAGATTGCAGAATCTGTGCTGCTTCTGGTATTTTCGCTTCTGCGGAAATGGGACCGCAGAAGCGAGTCAAGAACCGCAGAAGCGACAGACATCGCAAGTGCGGAGATGCTGACCGCATCTGCGGAGTCGTAGATGCGACAATAGGACCACAAATGCGGAATTTTGGAAGGCTAAAGGAAACCGCACCTGCGTAAATGGAATCACAGATGCTGGACCGCAGAAGCGGTCTAGTAACCGCAGAAGCGGTCTTATCCGCAGAAGCGACTCCCCACCGCAAAAGCGGAAGTCGCAGATGCGGCTATGTAGCCGTAGATGCGGAAATAACTGGTCAGAAATGGTTTTTATTTCCCTTCGCGAATTTTTGAAAGGGTTTCATATTTTCACTTCGGACTTGGAGAATTTGGGCGAGTTGGAGGAGAGAAATCAAGGGACTTCATTGAGGTAAGAATTTCTAAGCCTAAAACACGATTTGATGGTGCAAACACATGAAATTAGACTGAAAACTCAAGGAATTAAAGGTCAAAAATGGTGGTTTAGGGTTGAAAACTTAAGAGAGCAAAAAGGGGAATTTGAGGGGTCATTTGGACTCCGATTTTTGTGTTCTTTATATGTATAGACTCGTGGCGAGATAAGGAATCCGTTGATGGTAAATTTTTTGACTTTCGAGAAGTGGGCCCGGGGCTCGGGTTTTTGCTAATTTCAGGAATTTAACTATTTTTCGATTATTTTCGATTGGGTATTGTCCCATTAGCATATTGTGACGTATTCGTTGTGGTTTAGGTCAGATTCGACGCACGAGGAGGTTAATTCGAAAGGCAAGGGCATAGCAAGCTAGGACTTTGGCCAGCTTGAGGTTAGTAATAAATGTAAATGCTGTGTTGAGGGTTTGAAACCCCGAATTTGCACAACGTAGTGCTATGTGAGGTGACTTGCACGCCGGATAACGAGCGTGGGGTAGAGCACCATCGAGGATTGTGACTTGTTCCGTCCCGCTTAATAAAATTACTACCTAATTGATTGTAGTTTTGTGATATCCTTATAAAAATAGATTAATTGTCATATTTGGGCTTCGTGCCAACTACTTGAATCCTTCAGGGATTATTTTACTGGTTTCTTACCATATTTCTAGATATTGAACTCAGTCCTGGTATTTAACACTGTTTTGTAAACTCAGCCACTTTTCTCAAACTAGAAACTTAATTAATATTTTTAAATGAAGTTTGGGCTGAATATTTTTATATTATTGTGCCGAAAGGCTTATGTGATTTTGGACTGAGTATGGGATCGGGCTGCACGCCGCAGTGGTATGATATTGATATTGATATGATGCTAAGGACCTGTTTGATGCCACGATATGGCTTATTATTTCGCTTGGGCCGTAAGGGGCCCCTCCCGGAGTCTGCATACCCCTAGTGAGCGCCGTCGACGATAAATAAACGGAGCGGGCTGCGCGCCGCAGCGGGTACTGAAGGGTACAGGTTTATGTGTTGCATTGCATATTTAATTGTCATTTATTCTTAATCTGATGTGACTTTATTATAATTGTTTTCAATGTTTACTGTAATATGCTATTGGTTCACGTTGTTGTATTTATAGCTTTACTTTGTGTTTATTTAGGATTTCTTATCCTCAGACTTTATTTATATTTATTACTTTCTGAGTTGGAAGTACTCACAATACTCCCTGCACCTTGTGTGCAGATTCAGGTGCACCTACTGAGGCTGAGTGAGATCTTCTCCGCCTAGCATCACATTCGGGAGATTCAAGGTAGCTGCAAATTGGCGTTCGCAGTCCTGATCTTCCTTCTATTTCATTTATTTATTTTTCCACATTTATAGAAAAACATTATGTAGTAGGTTAATACTCATGCATTAGAGGCTCAGACTTGTGACACCGGATTCTATGGGCTGAGTAGTATTTTATATTTTAGGCTTTCCGAATGTTAGAATTTATTTTAGGATTTCCGCATTTAACTTGGTATTTTAGTTGTAAATTTTACTTATCTACTGTGATTAATCGGTTGAGGTTGTTTAAATGGTCGGGCTTGCCTAGCAGTGTGTTGGGCGCCATCACGACCGGGGTTGGGTCGTGACAAGAACCTAGGTTTTTCAAAAAAAGAGGATTTGGACCTCGATTTGAGGTCCAATTTCGAAACAAATTATATATTTGAGTTCATAGGTGAATGGGTAGTCGGGTTTTGGTTCGAACCTCAGATTTTGACCATGTGGGCCCGGGGCTAATTTTTTTGACTTTTTGGGAATGGCTTTAGAAAACATATTTCCATGCATTAGAAATTGTTTATTTAGCATTCATTGATGTAATTAAGCAACTTGTGACTAGATACGAGTGAATTGGTGGTGAAATTTTGAGGTAAAGCTATAGTTGAGGCTTGAACTGAGTTCGTGGTATCGAGGTAAGGGTTTGGTCTAACCTTAGCTTGAGGGAATAGGAGTTTGATCTTGTATGCTACATGTTATGTGTTGAGTACGACGTATAGGTGTGGTGACGAGTATCTATACGTCGGTGTCGAGCATGACCGTGAGTCTTAAATTGAAATTTATTGTGTTATTGAGAACTACTACGAATGCCTAAGTTGTTGACTCTCTGTGTTGAGCAAGGTTTATAATTATTCTCGTAGAGATTATTCATGGCTGAGCATTTGTGTTAGTTGAGGTAGTAGATGTTGGAACAAGTTTGGATATAGCTGGTTTTCCCTTGCCAGGATGTGTTCATTCTTATTGTTGACTCCCTTGCCGGGATAGTGTAGTTCTTATTGATCCCTAGCCGGGACTCTTGTTATGGTTGATGTTGATTGTATATTTTGGATCGGGTTGCACGCTGCAACAATGACATATTTGGAATGGGTTGCACACCGCAACAATGATATATTTGGATCGGGTTGCACGCCGCAACAATGATATATTTGGGTCGGGTTGCACGCTGCAACAATGAGATATTTGGATCGGGTTGCATGCCGCAACAATGATATGATTGGCTCGGGTTGCAACCTGCAACAGTGATAAATGATATGGATCGGGTTGCACACCGCAACAGTGTTGTTATATATTGGGATCGGGTTGCACGCCGCAACAATTGTTGATACAAAGTGTTTATGGATGGAATATAAGTTCCTTGTTGTTTCGTTGTAAATTCTATGTTGTCCTTGTGCCTTGTTCTTGATTTAATGTTGAAACTGATATACCCCGCAGCATGTACCCCCTCCCATCTTTACTTGTTTATTGCTGTTTATATTCCACTGTATATTATATAATTGCATAGGTTTATTTGGTAGTCTGGTCCTAGCCTCGTCACTATTTCGCCGAGGTTAGGCTAGGCACTTACCAGCACATGGGGTCGGTTGTGCTGATACTACACTCTGCACTATTTTGTGCAGATCCCAGTGCTGCAGATTTCGTACCGCAGTGAGGTTTCAGCTTCCTACTTACCAGGCGACCCGAGGTAGTCCTGTAGGCATCCGCAGGCCTTGGCGTCTCCCTCCATCTATTTTCCTTCTTCTCTTATGTAGTTCTAGAGACAGTATTTTGTTATTTCTTTCAGACCCTTATTTGTAGTACTCTTAGACAGTCTGTGAAGTTGTGACACCAAATCTTGGGTGGTTTCGTTATGGGATGGTATTAGTAGTACTGTTAAACTTGAAATTTATTTCTTCCGCATATGTTGCTATAAATTATTGATGCTAGTTCATTAAATAAAATAAAAATGGAAAACAGGTTAAATAGTTCAGTTAGTTGGCTTGCCTAGCTTTCACTAGTAGGCGCCATCACGACTCCCGAGGGTGGGACATCCGGGTCGTGACAGATTTCCTTAATTCATGGTTTGATTGCAAGATTTTCCTTCAAAACCCTAAAGTTCTACTCGTCTATTTAAATTGACTGATTTCGTTTCCTTATTCGCTGCGGTACTTCACTCTTACTAAATCCTTTCCTTAATTGGTATATTCTGTACTTAGACTCAGTCATATGCTCTATACTTTTATTATCCTTTATATGGTAAAAATCTGTCTTCCTCAACTGATTTTCTTTCCTTGATTATCCCCGTTGGCATCCGTTGCAGCTGTGGTTCCTTGATTAAAGGGGAGTACTTGTATTAATTGGATTCTAATTGTGATTTCTACCATAATTATGCTAAACCTTTACTTGTCACCTTATTTTCTATCTATTTTCAAAACTATAAATACCCTAAGTCTTTCATTAATAGAGACGAACACTTGGTTTTCAAAAAAACTACTCCTCTTACTAAAAATCTCTGCTCTCCCTCTCTCTTGTGCCACTTGCTACTATTAGCCGGCTGCAAGCCAAGGCTAATCATCTGTGCTCTTTGGTTCTTTCATTCTGCTTACTTCTACCTTCACTGGTATGTCCTAGTTTTGATTTAAAGCTCCAACAACATTATGTTTCCCTTATTGTTTCAGTTTCTTTTATTTCTAGCTTGCTTCTACTTGTGGTTTTGTTGTAAAATTTGTAGTTAAGTTACATTATCAGCATGCTACTATGTCTCCCTTTTCCTTTAGATCAATGTATTCCCTTATGTGTTTCAAAGCATGCCTTGAAAGTTGTCTTTACTTCTTGTGTGCTTACCATCCCATGAATCCCCAAATCTTTTCACCCATTCTATGTGTTTGTATTTCTCCTGACTGGTGTGTGATTATGCCAGAGTCAACTATCTCTGAGCATGTCCAAACCAATCTTAATATCTTTGTTGGGTTGTGCAGCCAAATGTCTATATATCCCTAACCCCTTGACCCCAGTATGACTGTTGAATTCTGTAAACTAGCTGTGTGTGATCTTTTCTTAAGGTGCTTGTTTACTACTCCAACCTCTTTTCAAACAAACTTTGTTGCTTTGCTAATTGCTTTCAAAACAGACTTTCCAATACAGTCTTTAATAACCCTTTTCAACTTGTGTCCTGCACTTCCACTTTACTCTTAGTCAATAAGTTCTACCCCCTCTAGTATGTGTACTGCCTTGGGATCCTCTTGAGAGCCCTCTGAACTCTGGCATACTGAGGCTGGCCATTCCACACTGCACTGGTTCAATTCTTGGTTGCTAAGTCTAGGTGTAAGCATTGCCCAGGGTTCTTGAGGGCCTTAGGGAACTTTGATGCACCTAGACTCTGATTTGTCTATGGAATTGAGGTTTATGAGACCATTGGAGGCTTTGGGAAACTCGGGCCTAATTGAAGGCTCCCTATAGAATAGCTTCTTGATTTTCTATTTTAGTTATGTAATTCATTCATTGGCCTGTAATAATTTGTAGAAACATATTTGGGGCATTTAGTAAAAAGGGGTGGGTAGATGTATACTTTATGGGGTAATATGGGTAGAAATCCTGCTCTTAGGATCTCACTTTTAAAATTTGCCTGCTTTACTCGATAGAAAACATGCTCATGGGGATTTATGCTTTTAAATCTGATTGCTTTGCCTAATAGAAATCATGTCTATAGGATCTCACTTCTAATTTCGTTTGCATCAGTAGAAATCATGTTCCTAAGGTTCTGCATTTTGTCATATTAAAAACCATGTTCATAGGCTCCAAACCATCATGTCTTAAATCAGTAGATTCCATGCCTATAGGACTCAACTCTGATTCAGTTTTAATAAATCTTTCTGTAAGTTGTTGCAAATCGACTAAAATCATTAATACGCCTAGATATCATGCCTATAGGGATCTATTCTCGCAATTCTGTCTGGTAATTTAATTCAGCCTAATAAATCAATTTCATTACGCCTAGTTCATTTCTAAAGCTGGTCTTACTAAGTGTTAACATTTTCTGAAACAAGTTTTTTCAAAATTGCATCGATCCCATTAGACACCATGCTTATAGGTATTAAAGGAGTCTATCTCGAAAACCTATTGTTTTTGCATTAATATAGACACAGTATACTGCATATAGGCAAGCCTTAGGGCATTTTCAAAACTGCATTCCCCTGAAGCTCTTTCTCCGTCGTTTAATGTTTCTGATTCTAATAACTTTTAAAAGAGTCCTTAGGCAACTGCTAGTGTATAATTTCTGAACCTAAAAGGGTTTGTTGGTTTCTGTATGGTAACCTAGAGATCCTGCTTTAGGACTTTGATTGATAAAGATCTTAACTGTGTTTGAGTCATGCTGCTTGTATATTTACTCGAGGAGGAAATTTTGAGCCTCTTATCTGCTTCCATTATGTGTAAAGTCCTACATGTTTTGACTGTTCCCTTAGAATTTTGCCCTTTTAAAACCTTAGGGGTACGTCTAGAACCACCTATAGGTAGAGGTCCTAACTCCCTCTAGGACCATTAAGAAGGGACGGGTAGCAGCACGCAATAGAGATCGCTAACCAACACTCGTTTTGCATGACCACTAAGGGGATGACCGGTGCGCTAATGCCATGCGTAGCCCCTTTCTAAGGAGTGATTACCGGGCATTGTACTAATGTGATCCTATAGGATAACCAACCTAGGACCCCTCTTTACCATAACCTTTGTTTAGTACTTTGTTTTACAACTTGTTTAAAACTTTATCTTACTACTTGAGTTACTCTAACGTGCTTTTTGCGACCTATTTGATTCAACTATTTACTTTTAATGGACTGATTTGTGAATGTAAGTTCAGCAGGGACCCACAGTTATAGACCAAGAGGGGTGCCTAACACCTTCCCCTCGAGGTTATTTCGAGCCCTTACCCTAATCTCTGGTAATGCAAACCAACCCAAGAGTTAATCGCTCTAGGTGCCCTACTGCACCATAATCCGTTAGGTGGCGACTGTTCAAATACCCAATTCCCAAAAAGGAAATGAGTCATTACACCCAGTGAATGTCGAAAAACGGACTTCTCCCCGCGAGAGGGGGAAAAAAAGGGGGCACGATACTTGGTCCTGGAGGGACCTTCCCCATATTTGGCCCTCTTGGCTCCATCAATCAGATTCCCCAGGTCGTGCATGTCCAGCAGCAGGTATGCCCTTACTAGATGTCCTCCTTCGTTGCCTTCTGCATTCTGACAATCTGCGACCCTTTTCCTCATCTTCCCTTCCAATTCCATTAGACCCTGCTCCAAGTACTCCAACCTTTTCGCCGACCTTGTAGCCATTTCTTTCCACTCATCGATTGATTCCATGTCGAACTTATGTTGCTCTAGATGCTTGGCTTCGGATTCAAGGACCCTTGTGTAGCCTCTCACACTTCACTTGTGCTTCAACGACTTTATCTATGACCCTATTTCCTTGACCAACCCCTGACTTGAATATTCCTGCTATGTTATCTTCTAACCATGATGGGTAGAAGTACATATGACCGGAGTGATATCGATCTGGCTCGATCGTATCCTTTTCAATGATAACCTTCAAATGCCACATGTGCTGGGCCTCACATTTGTATGGAACGGCGTCATCCTAAAAATCAGCTCTGTAATGGCTCATTTTGGAGATTCGTGGTATGACTTTTTTTTCTACCAGCTTGTCTCATAACCCTGATAGGGACATATGGATGTATTCCCCTTAACCTAATCAACACCAAGTGCGGAACATTCCTGGATCTGATGATGAATTCATCGGTAGGGAACCACTCGAACATCCGGTGAACCTGGTCCTCAGTCAAATTGTTGAAAAACTGTGCCCATTCTGTAGCGTTCTCCGGCTGTGCAAATCTGTCTGGGATAAAGGTCATTCTTTTAGGATGGTGGAAAGCGATGTGATCGTTCCATGGTCTCCGTGGAAACTCTTGGCGGTACTGACCCCTCTGAAGATGTTCTAACAACCAAATCTGTAGTAGCAAGTTACAACCCTCAAAGTGTTTGAATCCCTTCTTGCAACGATCCAATGCCCGGTATATGTCTGCTACAATCATCGGGACAATAGTATAGGTTTGTTCCTCAATTCCTTCCATTAAAGCTCTGATTACCATGGCCAACCTGGTGTGAATTCTGTCCCCTTGGCTTAGGAACACTATCATACCCAGAAAGAAGACGATGAATACAAATACACTGCGATGACTCCATCCTAGGGAAGTGATGGAGAATTCGTCATGAAAAATACGGTAAGATTTGCTGTGTCCGTATCGTTCATAGAGGAAGTGAAAGGGTATGTAAGACTTCTTCAAGCACTCCAAGTCCTTATTCATTCTCAGGCCCATCATTTTCAGAAACCCCCTAGTATTGCAGTTTTCTGGTACTAGTAAACCGGGACTATCCCATGGTAATCCCGCAAACCCTCCGATTTCCTCCAGGAGAGGAGTCATTTCTATGTCATCAAAATGGAATACAGCCCTTTCTCCATCCCAGAACATAGTAGTAGCTTCGATCAGCATGTTGTTTGGTTGAATGTCCAATAAGGAAGGTAGATTTCCAAGAACCCTTTTCACGTTGTTTTTATCGCTTGGCGAAAGATTTTCCCACCAGTCTAAAAACAGCGGTGGTATACTTCGGACCATGTCGAACCTGGGGAATTCGTGCCTCATTTTATGCAAAATAAACAGAGTTAGACCCTTGCCCCCTCCGGATTCGACTACTTACACATTAACGATTAGCATGTCGGCATTTATCTCTCCAAATAATGCACATATCATGATAGCGTCCATTGGGATTATGGAAATCCCGGTGGACTTTGGACAAGGCTTTCTTAGGGGGTTATTATGGGGACAGCATATTAACCCCGGCTAGGTTTGACCATGATGCATGTACAATTATTTATCATAGTAAGGTTTCTATAGAAGTCTAGACTGGTACCCTCAAGTGGACAACTTGAGAGGCGAAAGGCACGGAACCATCGACTGCATCGCTGATCGACTAGTTTTATCGCAAATAAGCCTTTCCAAATTTAAAGGATGATTTTAGGAAGAGCGCAGACACTCATCAAGTGCCGCTATGGTAGTAGTACGCACGAGTGGAATATGATGTTGAACGTGGAGTTATGCAAAAAGAAAACAACACATTTTCAAGTATTTGCATGATGAATAACGATGAAATGCGATATTCAATAATTGTAAAGACATTTAAGAAAAGAAAAACAAGGAGATAAGTCAGTTTCCATAGTAAAAGTGATAAAGCAGGGGAGGGAGATCATAAATGAATAAGGATAGACAAATAAATTCACATAGAATGGGAAGTGGTGTGCAAGTATTAAATACATGCTTAAAGACTAATTCACAGACAAGTTCGTTAAGGTAAGAGCCTAAAGATATCCCCAGCAGAGTCGTCATGCTGTCGCGCCCCCTTTTTCTCGCGAAATCGGGTTTCGACATTTTTGAGATAATTCCCGTCCTTTTAGGATAGGGTAAGGGATTCGAAGAGTCGCCACCTAATGGGTTAAGGTGCGTTAGGGCACCTAGAGCATTTAACTCATGAAACTAGTTTGCATTACCAGAGATCGGGTAAGGGTTCGAAATTACCTTGAGGGGAAGGTGTTAGGAACCCCTCGAGGTCCACAATGGTGGGGCCCGACCGAACTTAAATTAAGCAAATTAGTCTTAAAAGGGAAGAAATCAAATTGGACAGATACAATATTCAACTTATTTTACACAGGAGTATAGGGGGTGGTCCTAAGTTTTTTAGCCTATAGGATCATTCCATGCAATGTTGTGCAACTCCCTCAAGTCGGAGTTTTACTCATAGCATTAGCACATGGGCTATCATTTCCTTTGCTACCCAATTACTATCTTTCAGTTGTTACCTAAGCGTTCTAGTAGCTTCTAACTCGGGCCATATGCGTGCACTACCCGTCCGTTACCTATGGTCCTGGAGGTATTTAGGACCTCTATTTAGGGTGGTTCTAGACTGACCTATGTTGCTTAAAATGAGAAAAGATAGGAGACAAACAAAATTCAAATAGGACTATCATGTAAGGAGAAAATAAGGGCTCATATTAACCTCCACAAATAGACAACAAATGCACGCAGTTAAATCAACAGATTTTGTCGATTTAGGATCCTATAGACAGGATATCTAGATGAGCAGAAACAGAATGCATAACAGCAGTTTTTATTAGGGCGGGCATCGGGACCTATCAATTTGCCTACTAATTTTATTAAGCCCCGAATCTGGGCACTTTTAGGCAGCAAGATATCACAATTTTAGACCCCAGAATCATTAATAACCCTACATATTTGCCTAAGTGATTAACAGAATCCTATAGGAATGGTATCTACAACTGTTAATTATAGACCTATAACATGGTTTCTAAGTAGATTACTGATTTTAACTCGTGAAGACAGGTTTTGTCTCTTTAGATCCAATAGGCATGCTTCCTAATTTGCAGGATTGATTTAACTCCTATAGACATGATCTCTAAGTGTTGACTTGATTTAAACCTCTATAAGCATGGTTTCTAAGTTCACAAACTGATTTCACCCTATAGGCATGACATCTATTAGTTTAAATCCTATAGACATGATTTCTAGGTTTTGAAACTAATTCCTTTTATTCCTATAGGCATGGTATCTAAGTTGAAACTGATTTTTATTTCCTATAAGCATGATATCTATTAATCATATGTGAGCAGAAATTATTAAGCAAATTGCCAGGAATGTTTGTTAATTCATACAAATAAGATCCTATATACATGATCACTAATGCACGTTGAGATTGGAAATATATGTAACATGGATTTCTAATGCAGAATTAGCAAAAGACCTATAGGTAGTGTCTCTAGTATGCCAAAAATATGAAAATGCAGAGTCACAAATATGTCAGAAAACATCCTATAGGCAGGATCTCTAAACGAGTAGTAACATTCACATAATCAACACAATAAACCTATAGGGAGGATTTCTACCCGAGTTTTAAACAAAGATATAAGGAACCCCCCCTCCCCAGCTTTTACTAATAAACCCAGATCTATTTATTACAGATATTATTACAGCCCGGAATGAATAAATTACATAGCAGTATCCATTACACTATAGGGAGCCATTATAGGCCCAATATGAACCTGGGAATCAGGCCTTCAAACATAGCGACTTTGAAGCATAATGGTAGTCCATCCATAGTACATAAAATTGGGCTCCTGGTGTGTCAAAGTTCCCAAGGACCTCAAGGACCCCGGGCAATGCTCACACCAGGACCACACTCAAAGAAACAGTTCATAATAGATTTGAAGACCAACCCCAATGTGTCAGAGTACAGAGGAGTCTCAAGGACCCTAGGCAGAGCTCATGCTGAGGGTGGTAGGAACCTAAAGGACTAAGAGTAGCAATTTGAAAACCAGTACATAGAGTTTAAGGGGACAGTTTTAGAAAAATATCTAATTTTCAGAAGGGTAAGGGTAAGGGGGACAGATTTAGAAACCAGTGCATACAGAATAGTAATAGAACTGCACAAACAAAACTCATGTTCAGCATATAATTCAATTAAGTTGATATTTGTTCAGACTAGATACTCATACCAGCATTTAAAGTAATCACAAAAGCAAGGATACTTGAACTAACATACAGAATTAGCCACATATTACATGCTTGCAGTATCTAACAATAGTTAGAACAGGGAATATACAGCTAAATTGGACAGTCACATTATTGGAGATAACTTAGTTTAGTATTATCACTAAGTGGAATTATACAGTCATATGGCAAACAGAATCATGCTGAAGATTGAAATAGATTAATCAATTAAAGCATGGAGAACAAAATAGTAGGAGTTAAGGCATACCAGTTGAGAAGAAAGCAAACAGGAATGCAATAGCAGTTAAAATTCAGAGAATTTGGCTTTGGCTTTTAGTCGACCAAATAAGAGCCACTTAGTGCATAAATTAGACTAAGGGAGTAAAGAGAGATCTTAAGGTTTTGTGAGAACAGAGAGTTCGAGAATGGTAAAGTTGTTCAGTTGAAAGGTTGTCCTAAAGGGAGTGAGGAAGGGGTTTAAATAGCACATAATGAAGTAAACTAATAAGGTAAGGAACCAGTCATACACAAATAAGGTATGAAAATCAATTATGGTCAGCATGAATAATTTAACAAGACAGAATCGAGTAAAGTTAGGCTAGTACTACTAGATTTAAGGAAAACCTTATTCGGAATCAATTAGTAATTAAGTACTAGGCTAAATAAGGAAAGAATTAACTCCAAAATCAATTAGGAGTCGGCTCTAATAATCAAAGCATAAAATCAGGCCAGTAGCATTAATTATTAATCACACATTAGTCTAAATAAGGTAAGAACAGGTAAAATCCAATAAGGAAACACCGGTACTAAAAGAAAGCCCAATTTCAAACCCTAATTTAGGTAAGTGAAATTAATTAACAATTAATTGACAGAGTTTAAGGCAAATAGGCAGAAATAGTCAATGAACGGTCAAATAATCGAAACCCTAAGAAATACAAAGACACATAGTAAAATCAGTCAAAATAAATGAGGAAACCCTAACAGATACCCAGAGACGAAACCATTTAAGGGTTACAACATTTTTGCAAAAATCTGTTGGAACCAAAACCCTAGTTTTTAGGGTAAATAAAATCGATCAATAATAATAGAAGACTATACCATATAGAAATATAAGTACTGAAATTTTAAAGGAGAAATACCAAAACAAACATAAAATTGTTTCAAATCTAAAAAGATGTAAACAGATTTGACCAAAAAATAGCCAGATTCATAAAAATAAACAGAAGTTGATCCAAATCTGGTTTGAGCTAGAGATTTGAAACCCTAAAATACGAAAATATTCGTACTCACAGGTATTAGGATGAACATAGACGGAATCATTTAAGTATGAGAGACTTTGAACCAAAACTGGTTTGAGTCTCTTGAGATTCACTTTCCATTTGAGGCAAATGAATCAACATCAAGGTCGAGTAACCAGTAGAGAGACGAAGCCAAATAAGGCAGGGAATCAAGAAGTTATTCCATGAATTAGAGGGAAAAGGGTGACGGCGGGGCTAGGGTTTGAGGGGGTGAGAGAGAGGAGAAGAGAGTATCCAAGAACGGCGGGTTGGGGGAAATGAAATAGGGTTTGGGGGTTTTGATATATTAAAAGGGGTTGGGGAATTTAGGGCCGTTGATCTTCTGAGATCAACTGCCAGGATTGGATATCTAGGTGGGGCGGGTTTAATTAGACGGGTATGGGCATTGGCTAGTTGGGTTACGGTATTGGGTATTGGGTTATTGGGCTGATAGGATATTGGGGTATTGGGTAGGTCCGAAAAAAATTAATAAAAAGGGCTGTGTTTTAAATACCCTCTTAAATTAATAAAATAATTTATAAAAATAATTAATAAATGGTAAAAATGCTATTTGTATATGAAAATGATTTAAAATAATCACTTAATATTATAAAAATATAAAAAATTCATTTTTCGTGTAAGGAATGTAATTATGCATATATGGGCTATTATTGCAAAGTTATTGCAATTATTGCCTAAAGATACAAATAAAATTATGCATAAAAGTATTAAAGCTCAATATAAATATAAATGATAAAAATTAAGCAATAATTCATTGCAAAATTTTTTGTGATACAATTGGTAATTATTTAGATAACAAAATGCTGGATTAAATTAATTAAAATCCTTTTAAAATTACAGAAAATTATGTAAAAATATTGGTTGATGCTCATGCACTATTTTGAAAGTATATATGCATTTTAAAAATATATGAGGGAAAAATTGGGTATCAACAGGGTCTACATTAAATCACTAAACATTTCATAACCGGACTTGAAGGCGCTGACTCAACTGTTACCAAACAAAAATAAATCTCAATAATTAAGCACGAAGCTGCCAAGGCGAGCGGCCCGATTCCATAAGAATAGTGGTACTCAGTACTGCCGAGGCGAACGACCCGATCCCATAAGAATAGTGTTACCAACTCACCGAGGCGAACGACCCGATCCCATAAGAGTAGTGTTACTATACTGCCAGAGCGAACGACCCATTCTCATAAGAGTAGTGTTACTATACTGCCGAGGCTAATAGCCCGATCCCATAAGAGTAGTATTACGATACTGCCGAGGCGAATGATCCGATCCCATAAGAGTAGTGTTAGTATACTGTCGAGGCGAACATCCCGATCCTATAAGAGTAATTTATTTCACTGCCGAGGTGAACGGCCCGATCCCATAAGAGTAAAGGAATTTACTTTGCTTGCGGAAACATACGCGAGACAAGGAGACACAGATCTATAATTTATCAAATATTTCCAAATTCTTAAAAAGTAAAAGGCTAAGTCGGTATCTTTATTAAAGTCCTCCATTTCAGTCATAATCAAGAAAATTAATACACAGGATAGGCATAAATTGCACAATTAAAGGCTTGCTATGAATCTAAGACTACCCGGACATATCATGAATATAGCTACGTATGGACTTGTAACGACATGACCGGTAATTTTGAGTATTTTAGCCCTATTCCTATTCTAATTGCCTCCTCTATGTTGTATTGTGGTTATGTGACTTACCGAGGGTGTTTGGTTTGGTTCGGGTGAGTTTCAGAGTGAAATGGTACACTTAGTCCCTAAGTTAAAAGTTTAAGTTGAAGGAGTTGACTGTAGTTTGAATTTTGTGTAGATGACTCCGGAATGGAGTTTTGATTGTTCCAATAGCTCTGTATCATGATTTGGACTTAGGAGCGTGTCCGAATATTGATTTGGAGGCCCGTAGATCGTTTCAGCTTGAATTGGCGAAAATTAGAAAGTTGAAGGTTTAGAAGGCTGAGAAGTTTGAACGAGAGTTGACTTTATTGATATCGGGGTCGAATTCTGATTCCTAAAGTTAGAATAGGTCCGTCATATCATTTATGACTTGTGTGCAAAATTTGAGGTCAATCGAAGTTGTTTTGGAATGAATCGGCGTTAGATTTGGAAGTCGGATGATCATAATTTTAATAGGCTTGAATTGGGTTGCGATTCGTAGAATCGATGTTGTTTGATGTGATTTTAGGCCTCGAGTACTTCCGTTATATGTTATGAAAATTGTTGGCCCCGGGGGTCCTGGGTTTGAATTAGATTGAAATAGGATCATTTTTGGACTTGGTTGATTTGCTGAAGTTGCTACTGTTCTGGTGTCATCTCTGACCAGGGTACGTAGCAATTCTAGAAGGTCGTACATCGTAAGTTATGCATGCGGGTTGAGTTGAGTACAACATTCCACCCTCAGATGGGCAATCAGTCCGAGCGTACTATTCAGATATTGGAGGATATGCTTCGTGCCTGTGTTATGGAGTTCAGGGATTTTTGGGATCAGTTCTTGTCGCTTGCGGAGTTTGCCTACAACAACAGTTACCGGTCGAGAATTCAGATGGCTCTGTATGAGGCCTTGTATGAGAGGCAATGTTGGTCTCCAGTGGGTTGGTTTGAGCCGGGTGAGGCAAGGCTATTAGGTGCTGACTTGGGTTCAGGATGCCTTGGCAAAGGTTAAGTTGATTCAGGATCGGCTTAGTACAACCCAATCCAGACAGAAGAGTTATGCGGATCAGAAGGTTCACGATGTTGCATTCATGGTTAGAAGCGAGTCTTGCTCTGAATTTCGCCCATGAAGGGTGTTATGAGGTTCGGGAAGAAGGACAATTTGAGATCTAGGTATATCAGGCCTTTTGAGATTCTTGAGAGGATTGGTGAGGTGGCCTACAAGCTTGCATTGCCACCTAATCTAGCTGCACTTCATCCGGTATTTCATATTTTTATGCTCCGAAATTATCACGGTGATCCGTCCTATGTGTTAGATCTCAGCTCAGTTGTGATGACCCAAAAGGTCATCACTCGTTTTGAAAGTAAATTCTGTGTTCCTAGGCTTTAAAAACCTCTTTTTGTCTCACCTCGATTTACGTGCGTAGTCCGGGCGCGTTTCCGGAAAGCTTTTATGTGAAATCTAAGCAAAATAAGGAAATTGGCCTTTAAAATTGATTAAAGTTGACTATGGTCAACATTCTTGGTAAACGGACCCGGACCCGTGATCCAACAGTCTCGTAGGGCCCGTAGAAAAATTTGGGACTTGGGCGTATGCCCGAAATCGAATTCCGAGGTCCCAAGCCTGAGAAATGAATTTTTAAAGAAAATTATTTGCTGGAAAATACAAAGGCTTTTAGAAGAGAATCGATGTAATTTCTTGATGGTATCGGGCCCGTATCTTGGTTCCGGAGCCCAGTACAAGTTTAAAATAATAATTAAGTTGAATCTATGAAATTTGGTGAAGATCGGAATTTATTTGGTATAAATCGGACGTATAGTTCAGAAAATAGAAATTTTGATGTTCTTGAGCAATTTTATGAATTTGAGGTTTAATTCATGGTTGTTGATGTTATTTTGAGGATTTGATCCCACAAGCAAGTCCGTATGATATTTTTTGACTTGCGTGCATGTTTGGTTTGGAGTCTCGAAGGCTCAGGTGAGTTTTGGATAGGCCACAGAGTGAATTTGGACTTAGGAAGTTTCAAATTTTCATCTGGTATGTGTTGCAGGCTCTGATCTTGCAATTGCGAGGTCGAATGTTGCAATTGCGATCCTATCAGGCCTGGGAATTGCGGGGACTTCTTTGCAATTGCGAGGAAGTTTGGCCAGCCTATAATCGCATTTGCGATCTTTCCCTTCGCAATTGCGAAGTCATAAGGGGAGGGCCAGTAGCGCAATTGCGACAACTTGTTCGCAATTGCGAGGTTAGCAGACAATGCCCAGGTTAGCAAATGCGAGGCCTTGTTCGCATTTGCGAGCTTCGCAATTATCTGCGACCAGTTAATTGGGACTTTGACGTCATTTTTCAAAGTCTCTCAAAACCTAAGCTCTCTTGGGCGATTTTCTAAAGAAAAGTTCTTCTCCAAATCAATTGTAAGTCGTTTCTAACTCATTTTCTTCAATCTATAATATCTTTTTTACATGATTTCAACTCAAAATCAAGGGTTTTCATGGGGGAATTGGGTGTTTTGGGTAGAACTTAGGATTTTCAATTTTTGGGGATTTGGACCTCGATTTGAGGTCCGATTTCAAAACAAATTATATATTTGAGTTCGTGGGTGAATGGGTGATCGGATTTTGGTTCGAACCTCGGGTTTTGACCATGTGGGCCCGGGGTCAATTTTTGACTTTTTGGGGAAATCATTAGAAAACCTATTTTCATGCATTAGAATTTACTCTTTTAGCATTAATTGATATCGTTAAGTAAATTGTGGTTAGATACAAGCGAATTGGTGGTGGAAACAAGAGGTAAAGCGGTAGTTGAGGCTTGAATTGTATTCGTGGCCTTGAGGTAAGTGTTTGGTCTAACCTTAGCTTGAGGGATTAGGAGTTGTGTCTTATTTGCTATGTGTTAATTGTTGAGTACGACGTATAGGTGTGGTGACGAGTATCTATACGTCGGTGTCAAGCATGCCCGTGAGTCTTATATTATGATTGATGTGACTCTGTTTCGTATTGTTCATGCTTTATATGATGATTTCTATTGTTGAACAAGGCTTGTGGAAGTATTGTTGGTAATTGAACATTGTAGAGCATTGGCTCAAGTTGATAATTGAGTTGTGAAGTAATTGTGGAAAAGAGAAGAGGTTTATGATATTGTCTCCCTTGCCGGGATGTTATTGCTTTTGAAATTATCTCACTTGCCGGGATGTTATTACTCATGATATTGTTTCCCTTGCCGGGATATTGTTGTTATGCTATTGTTCCCTTGCCGGGATTCTATTGTGATTTTATTGGTTCCCTTGCCCGTATTGCTTTGTGATTGTTGCTTGGGTAAGGAAGAGTGTAAAAACACGAAGGGTGATGCCGTGCATGATATTTGTGAGAGAGTTTTAATGCACGAAGGTTGATGCCGTGCCGATATTGTGAGGTAAAATCACGAAGGGTGATGTCGTTCCGCACGATGTACAATGTCGTGCCATGATATGAGTGATAATGCACGAAGGATAATTCCGTGCCATGGTTATGTGAGGTATAAGCACGAAGGGTGATGCCGTGCCAATTATATTGATTCTTATGGTGAGGACGAGAGTAAAAGCACGAAGGGTGATGCCGTGCATTTGTCTTTGTTTTCCTTATTCTTGCTTATGGTTCAATTTTGACGTTTCGTACGCTTCTTTAATGAATTTCTGTTTGTACATGATATTCCCCCGAGCATGTTTCCCCTTCCCATCTTTAACTGTTAGTTTCTGTCGTTATTATTTGTTGTATATGATATAACTGCACAGGTTTATTTGGTAGTCTTGTCCTAGCCTTGTCACTACTTCGCCGAGGTTAGGCTAGGCATTTACCAGCACATGGGGTCGGTTGTGCTGATACTACACTCTGCACTGTGTGCAGATCCCGGTGCTGCAACTTTTGGACCACAGTGAGGTTGCTGCCTTCAGTCTAGTGGCGGAGACTCGAGGTAGTCCTGCAGGCGTCCGTAGGCCTTGGCGTCTCCTTCTATCTTTCCATTGTATTTCTTTTTTGTATTTCAGAGACAGCTTTGTATTTATCTTTCAGACCACTGTTTGTAGTATTCGTAGATAGTCCGTGACATTGTGACACCAAATTCTGGGTAGAGTTGTATGTTGGATTCTGCACTAGTATATGGCTAAACAATTATTTTTCGTCTTCCACATTTCTGTTTATTATAATTATTCCGTTGTTGATCACCTGTTATATTGAACTGTTAAAAAGGCTAAGCAAAAAGATTAATGAATCTATAAAACTCGGCTTGCCTAGCTTTCATGAGTAGGCGCCATCACGACTCCCGAGGGTGGGAAATCCGGATCATGACATCAGTCCAATTGGACAAGGATTTGTCTTATGTTGAGGAGCTGGTGGCTATTTTCGAGAGGCAGGTCCGAAAGTTGAGGTCAAAGAGCATTGCTTCAGTGAAGGTTCAATGGAGGGGTCAACCAATCGAGGAAGCGACTTAGGAGACCGAGCATGATATGCGTAGCCGTTATCCTCATATTTTCACCACTTCAGGTATGTCTTTATACTCGTTCGAGGAGGGTGATTTTAGACATAGGAGCGTGTCCGGATATTGATTTGGAGGCTTGTAGATCGTTTTAGCTTTAATTGGCAAAAAATTAGAAAGTTGAAGGCTTGGAAGGTTGAGAAGTTTGATAGGGAGTTGACTTTATTGATATCGGGGTCGGATTCCAATTTCGAAAGTTGGAATAGGTCCGACATGACATTTGTAACTTGTGTGCGAAATTTGAGGTTGATCGAAGTTGTTTTGGTATGAATCGACGTTAGATTTGAAAGTCGGATGTTCATAGTTTTAATAACCTTGAATTGGGTTGCAATTCATAGAATCGATGCTATTTGATGTGATTTTAGGCCTCGATTAGGCCCGTTATGTATTATGGAACTTGTTGGTAAATTCGGACGGGGTCATGGGTGTGAATCGGATGGAAATCAGATTATTTTTGCACTTGGTTGATTTGCTGAAGCTGCTGCTGTTCTGGTGTCATCGCACCTGCAAAGGGCTTGGCCGCAAGTGCGTGTGGTTGATAGCAGAAGCGAGGAGCTTTGGGACTGGCAGTGACCACAGTTACGAGGTGTTTTCCGCATCTGCGAGCTCGCAGGTGCGAGGAATTTGGTCACAGATGCGGATGTGGCCAGGAAGGCTTGGGGTCGCAGAAGCGGACTCACTGCGCAGGTGCGTGTGTGCCGGTACGCGCTATTGTCCGCAGAAGCAGAATTTCATGGCCTTAGTGGGAGCCTCACCTGCGCTGGATTTTTCCGTAGGTGCAGGGTGGCAGGTGTGATTGTATGTCGCAGAAGCGAAAATCGCTGGGCAGAAAAGGATAGAAACGAGGGTTTATTTCATTTTTCATCTTTTGACTTAGAGAGCTCGGTTTGTGGCAATTTTTTGAGGGATTTTCAAGGAAATCATCGGGGTAAGTGATTCTAACTCGGATTTTGTCAAGACCCAAACCGATGGGCCATGACGAGTGCCCGAGTCCTATTTGTCGGACACCCCTAAGCATGCGTTTAAGATATAAACATGAATTAAGGGTAGGTCATGTATAACATCTGTCAATAAACTACTGAATCATATAAATAACATATGCGAGAACATGCTCAAAATACATATATACATATATATATGAGGAATACGATAGGGCGAGTCGACAAGGCTGCTATGGACAACTATATATCAAAATAGAAGCCAACAAGGCCACATACTATCCAACTATGCATAACTGTTGACAGACCTCTAATAGAGTGTACAACTGTATAGAGGACGGGACCGGGCCCCGTCATACCCATATATGTATAAAAAAATATCATACCAAAACCCAATAGCAGCTCCGGATCAAATTGGGCACACCAGCTCAGATGAGCAAGGATCCTAAGAAGGGGGATAGTCAGCATATCAACCTACACCTACGGGCATGAAACGTAGGACCCAAGCAAAAGGGGCGTCAGTACGAATAATGTACTGAATATGTAATGCATGAAAAGCAGTATGTAAAAGACATAATAGAAACATGGAGTAAAGGACTCAACCCGTGAGTCTGAATAGCTTTGTGAATCATGAAACATTTGTAATGTCATGTATAAGTTTATGAATGTTATATCATGCATAGGTATATGCGTACATAACATCATCAAGCCCCAGAGAGCATCCCATTATATCATCTCGGCCTCTGTGGGCAAAATCAACAACCTATACCAACTGATCAGGTGGTGGTGCGTATATAACGCCATAACCTTTCCCCATACCCTATATATGTATGTATGTGTGTGTGTATATATATATATATATATATATATATCCATCTGGTCATGGGTCAATGTACACGTATAAATGAATGCAATGGATAAGAAGTAAGTCAATAAGATCTCTCGGGATGTCATAAGATCTATATGCCTTTGGTTAATATCATGAAATAAACTTTATCAACTTACGTATTTTCTGAGACCCATGAACATACGATATAGTAATAGGCACACATAGGGACCCCTAATACTTATATGAATAGAGTCCAATTGTGAAAGTTGTGTGTTTGCTCATTTTGTTTGTATCATATGGATGATGCCAAAAGGAAAGAAGGGATAGCCTTAACATACCTTAACTTCGTTGAGTCCTTAATACCTTCCAAGAAATTCTTCAAACGAATCAACTCAATCTACCACAACATAAAGAGATTCAAAATCACTACTTAGTAAAGGCTAAGTCCGCAACTTAAACTAGTAGCTCGTTTATGTAAATTTGAGCAGCATCTCCCCTGTAACAAGGGCCTCCCCCAATACCATATACCAACAACAACAACCAGATCAATACAATAATAACAACATCAACAATAAGGTGCAAAATATTTCATTAACAAGTCATCAACATATCACGACGAGCGGCAAGCTCGAATTGAATCCCTTTAGCACCCTTCAACCCCATTATCATTCATTCTTGAACTTAGTAATATATCTTGTATAATATGCAATACCTTTTAAAGGATTTCCAACCTTGTACTCAATTTCAAAGTGACCCAAAATAGCCCAGCACATGATAATATCACTGCGGACAACTTCCAAGTGCTTTATTGCCATTTCCTTTCTAGTTACCAATTTCCTCAACAAGATTGACATGTAAGCTAATATAATCATACTAACAATATCATAGCCAACTATTTTCCATAATTTCTAGCCACTTAAAAGTCCATAAGAGANCATCTCGGCCTCTGTGGGCAAATACAACAACCTATACCAACTGATCAGGTGGTGGTGCGTATATAACGACCACTAACCTTTACCCCATACCCTATATATGTATGTATGTGTGTGTGTATATATATATATATATATATATATATCCATCTGGTCATGGGTCAATGTACACGTATAATGAATGCAATGCATAATGAAGTAAGTCAATAAGATCTCTCGAAATGTCATAAGATCAATATGCCTTCAGATAAACTTTATCAACTTTCTGAGACCCATGAACAGACAATATAATAACAGGACACATAGGGAATCAAGAACATAGGCACCCCTAGTAATTCTATGAATAGAGGCATTTATGAAGGTTGTGCATTTGCTCGTTTCGTTTACATCATATGGATCATGCCAAAAGTAAAGAATGGATAGCCTTAGCATACCTCAAATCGTCAATGCAACTCAACAACAAGCTTATGACAACTAGCGCGCCAACCCTATAACAAAGAAATACATGTACAACTTAGATGGTTCTAGTATCTCACGTATCTCAGATGATAACTCGATTCTAAAATAAAACGGGCAGCATTTCCTTTACTTTCTCTTAACTACCCTACAATTAGCAACCAAAAGAACAACAAGGACTTCAATTAATTCATTTCTGAACTCAATCCATCAATATACATGGTATACACCAAAATAGTCCGATCTACGCTTGTATATGATATTCTTACACTCTTCCTTAATTCATATTCATGTAGCACACCCACAACCACATAAACCGAAGATCAAGTAGCTAGATATATGCAACGAAACACCTTCAATAACACATCAATACGCTCCCACAAACCAGAAATTTTTTAATCCTAACTTCCAAACTATACTTCATAAGTTCTTCATCAATAACCAAACTATGGTTCAAATGACCTCAAATACATGGAGAAGAGTATGATATCACCTTGGACATCAGCATAACAACATTATATACATATTTATAGTTGTATTTCCAGCCCTTCAACACAACTATATCCTCTTCAAATACACTACAAGAATTTTTATTTCTACAGCAAGAAGAATTTAAAGTGGATTTATCCAAGTTGAAGATAATTTATCTAGAGGGATTGTTGAATTATGGCCTTAATTATTTGAATAAAAGGGATAGGATGAACCAGAGATAAGCCACCTTTACACACAAAACCTCCAAACCATGAGGAAAATTGTAATATAATTGCCTTAGAAGCTGTCTATATGGTGCAATTGTAAAGAGTTTCTAATTGATTGAGATGTGTTTATATGAATTGTTCAATGTGCAACATCTCCTAAATGACCTCCTTCAATTTGAAGTTTGGATATATATCAATTTGTAATGACTAAGGGGCCTTAAACGGTGGAAGAGGCAACATTTGTCTTTACTTGGCAATAGATCTTTTACAAGGAATACATATATACACATAAGCACCTCAATATTTCTCTACTAATTATAGGACCTATATTCTACTAATCATGTGTATTATGCATATTTACATGCTATCTTGCTGGACTTAGTAATATTATAATTAATCCTCCCTTTACTACGGGGTATAACATTGACGTAATACTACAGGGTGCAACCTCTACATAATACTGCGGGTGTAACATCATCGTAATACTGTAGGGTGTAACATCATTACCTCCTTTGAAACATTCGTCCTTGAATGTTGATGATGCGCTTATTAGTCTCATAACCAATCCCCCTTACAAATACTTTAATACTGTCCTTGTTATTTAGGCAATTATTCTGTGAATAAATCCAAAGTCCAGGGCATCCCTCCTCTTTAGGCCTCTCGAATGTTAAACTCCCAAGATTAATAGAAATTTTGGTAGAGTCTCCTCTGTAATTGTACTACCTACTACTTTTCTCTCACGCAACAAAAAAACTAATACAAAGCCACACAAGGCCACAATCATCAATAACAACAATGTCCTCACACGAACAATGACATTAACTAACATAAGAATCTAGTAACATATAAGCACCTAAAGGAGGTGATGTCTCAGACTTATCCTTTCCTAGAAGCGGAAACAAACTTGAAGAGGCATGGTCGTCACCCGGTACTATACTCGTTCCAAGCGTACCACTCTGTAACTATGAACCCTAGAGGGGTAACCCTCAACCTAGGCCGACGAGGCCATATTCTATATCATTTGAAAATATCGTCTCTCTCATCTGAGGGGTAAACATACCCGAAAGCTCGTATATATATATATATATATATATATATATATATATATATATATATATATATATATATATATATATNTTTTAGGCTCATTCATAGGCGCTCAACCACAGTAGGCTTGGTATATAACTTACCATCTGATATGAGGTTTCCCAATAGGGGCATGCCCCCCGATTATAGCTCGATGGTGGTGAAAATATTGTATTACTGCCTAATAGGGCCTGCCCACCGATTATAGCTCGATGGTGGTGAAAATACTGTAATGTTGTGTGTGTGTATATATATATATATATATATGTATATGTATATGTACACACCCTCTGCTCTCTTGATTGGAAGAAGACAATACTTAAATGAATATAAAGTCTCTATAAGGAAGGATATTGTAACTTATGAGACTATGATAACGTACATAAGTTCAATAATACGAATATCTCCTTATGTCTCGTTATCAAACACATGTAGTTACGAGATCATGCCAAAATGAAGCAAAGGTTTAGCCTTAACATACCTTATCAGAATCTGTCCAATAACCACATTAAACTCATCTCGTTGCACCTTAATCTACAACAGTGATAACAATATTATCATCAAGTTATGGAAGGTACAACTATCGCACAATGAACGACAAGCTTATTTTTTAATTAAACAGGCAGCATCTCCCCTATAATATTTACTTCCTCCCAATTTGTCATAACACCAACAACATCAAGAATACAACAATAAAAACATAAATACATCATTTTCCAACCTTATATCCATCACAAAATACCACAAAACAACCCAACATACCCCGATCACTTCATACACAAAACGACAACCATAATAGTGTCAAACAATCCGAAAATGTTACGACGAACGATCATTAAACCACCCTGACATTATGTGGTGTTTCTCCACACCATTTCTCCTCCCAAACTACAAAATATAGTAGCAAAAGAGACAACCCAACGACAACACAAAACAGCCTACAAAGCAGTCCCACAAGTTCAGCAACTCAAAATTGATTTTTCAGTTTACTAAAACACGTTTCGCCTTTTCTTTTCTTTCAAGTTGAGAAACACAACCAACCGTACATAATCAAGCCTATTATCCAATAAAATAGCCATGAATTCAACTTAAAAATAAGTTTACAACCAGCCAACAATGATGCAACAACAAACAATATACGACTCTTTCGAAACTCGCTAGGTCTAGTCTTTACGATCGAGTTATAACTCGTACAAGCATAGGTAATGGAAGGAGAAGAATAAATTTACCTTGGACTGAGTAGAACCCACGAAACCTAGCCCTTCTTCATCCAAAATCAGTCCCCCAACGCAGCTACAAGAAGGTGAACGGGAAACTTGCAAGTTGTCCGAGCTTTTCGGCACTAGAATTACATCGTAACACCCGAAATACCCTAGGGTTTGTGTGGGATTTTTAAGGAGGAGTTGCAGGAGTTCAATATGATTTTCTTGGTCTGAAAGATGGCTGAAATAAATGAGTTGATAAGCCCTTGAAATTCCCCTCTTGGCCGACTTTGGAGCTTTTAATTGAGGCCTCTCCTTTTGGCAAGTAGGTGATGCACCTACTTGTCACCTACCAGTCTGCGCAGTCTCACAAAAAAGTTAATATCTCTCTACTCCAATGTTTTATATATGAACGGTTTACTCCGTTAGAAACTAGACTCAAAGATCTTTAATTTGTCCATAATTCCATGTACATCGGGAGAAATGCTTAGCTACATTTAACCTAATTTTCAGCATATTTATGAATGTAACTTATGATGACCTTTACCAACTTTTGTTCCACAACTCGCTTGAATTCAAAATGTAATACACAACTATCATACGACTAAAATAACTTATAAAATAACCACCTTATCATTTTAAGCACCATAATATCAGCCCAAAAGTACATGTTATGACATTCCCAACTTGTCGACATTAGACGAAACTTCTTTTCCTCAATTTATTTAGCTTCTAAGCCTGTCAACCATCTTGGTACTTGTTATCCATGATCTTAAATATTTGTAACCTCCATGGTAACATGAATAAATTACTTTATGTCTTTCAAAGATGATCTCATTTGTGAGCTTACATCAATTGACTTATGACGTACTCTCACGTACGAAAACATAAGGTATAACATCATTCCCCCCTTTGGAATATTCCTCCTCAAATGTTGACTGATGCACTTATCAGTCTCATAACTTATAGATTTTCTGAATATCTTAATACTGTCCTTGCCCCCTAGGCCACTTCTCTATGAACAAATCCAAAGGCTAGGGCATTTTCTCCTTTAGGCATCTTTCTCACACCACGACCTATGGTCGGAATTCTTCTGATCTCGTAATTATTTCTACCTTCTGTCATGCAGCCTGTACGACTTTGTCCTTGTATGGGCGCCTATGAAACTCTTCTCTCATATTTCCTCCAGCTTTTAGCCAATCTCTAGGCCCACTTTGTGAATATATACAGAACTATGGCAAGCTGTCCCTCTAGGCATCTATAGGTGTACTGAAGTCGTTTGCGTGGTACTTTGTCAAACTTACGAATATTGCTATCTTTTGTTTCACAGCCTCGGTAATCTATCCTTATGGATTTACTGCATCTAGCTAGGTCATACTATACCATAACACTTACTTCAGTTTTTTATTACCAAGGTTTGCTACCCAACTCTAGGTTACTCTCTCGTAGCTTATCCTATATGTATAGATCTAAGTCCTTTAATACTTCCTCATTATTGTTCATCTTAAGAATGACAACCTAATCTCCTCCCATACCTTTTAACTTTTATCCATCCATCATTGATTCAGCTTAATGTTGATCTTAATCTACCACTCATAACTTGAAACCTCTTGCGTAATACATTGTCACTAGGGCTCACGTCTTATCGGGGAACATCATAAGTGACTTGCTTGATCCACTTAGGGACGATACTATACTTCAATAACTGTATTTCATAGCATCCCAACATGTGCAATTCATGAAATCCATTCTCTTTAAATCATTACTCAATCAAAGGCCTAAACATTATTCTCTTATCATTTATCACAATTTCACGCTCATTCTACTACCAGGGCAACATTCAATCTCTTCTAAATGCCCCTAGTCTTAAACTCCTCTGAATTCATTCAGGCTATACTGAGCTTTTTATAACTTACGAAAACCATCATCTCTCTTGTTGTGATGGGTTTAATCACGAGGACTTACCTATTCTCTTCACCTTCTCACTCACCTTTTTCCCACCCTTACTCTTGCCAACCTAAAGCCTTTTTCACTCTACCATACATTAGCTTGCGACCTATACATATCTATTTATACTGCTCGCAACCTCCCTCTGACTTGCTAGCACCATAGATTTCCATATGTTATTCTAGAACCACTAGTGAAACATCACGTCGTCTCTAACTCTTCTTTACTCTCTTAACTAGACCTCACAGTACCTGGGAACCATAGGCTGGAAGATACGTCGCTGACGACACCACTATCATTTCTGGATACTGAATCACGACGTTTCTAGCCCTCTATCTAAAATCTAGACTATTTATATTCTTCTGCACTTATGTATCCCGTACCTTCTTTACCTTTACCTTTCTTATCGTTAAATATTGTATCGTATCTTCTATCACTTTCATAACCTCCCTTCCACATAGGTGGAATTAACATCCACACCTTAAAGATCTACTATAATACTTGCACCTCTTATGCATACACAATCCAGTGGGAGCTTCTAACTAACTTCTTATGAGGCTGGTACTCTTCTAACTGGCTTTATCATAGAGCCATTCTAGAATATGGCCATTTTACTATCTCTCATGTACCTCTTATATGAAAAGTGATTCTGCAATGTTCTGAATAACGATTTCTATAATCACCGTGGTCTAATAATCAGACTCCTGATTCACTTAGCTGATGTAACTCTTTAGTTTCATCTTCTATCTCAGCCTTTAAGTAGGCTTACGCTATCTTCTGATCTACAGCTCAGGGTATTAGTTATTACTTTAGTCCTCCGTTGATGCTATAGAATATCCATGATATAACCTTTTAACAATTCAAGCTTTTGTCTGTGATGTGGACTCAATTATTTCTTTTAACTTATACTGGAGTCTACTATAGCCGTATGAATGTCAATATATATTTGCTTCATGGATAACACTCCTAATTCTTAACTGTATTCATAACATAACTAACTATGCGTCATTGATCGAATAATTCCTTTCGTTCCTTCTCAGTTTTTTTTAAAAGTAAGCAATTACCTTCCCTAGTCATTATGCCAATCGTTGCATGAATACTTGGCTTACCTTAGTGCCCACATATATTGGAATTTTGTGCAACTCATATAATCAAGAATATTACTTTTGATTTTTACTTCATGTTCATTGGTCACGATAGGTGCCACTTTCTTATGGAGTGCATACAATGTTGTAGTGAGATTGTTGTTCGAAGAAAATTTGTTCTTTAGGTCACTATGCTTATGTTGAAGCCTTCTTCCTTATTTTCTCAGCTAGTCTTTTGTTGTAGCACTTAGGGGAGACCCTCTGACTCTTGTAAAGTTGTGAGCTGATTACATCACATACCCGACGGAATTTTCGATGTGCTTACTCGCCTATATATATATATATATATATATATATTCCGCGTAATCTCGCTAGAGTTGTTTCCTTTGTCTTAACTTACCTCTCGCACTGCTTCTAATGTATCAAGTGCCCATTCTCTCTTATTTATCAATAACATCCTGGCCGGGAACCCTTACTGCCTTTCCCCGGCATCGTGCTTACATAGTGTTCTGGAGTCGTAGTATATATATATAATCTGAATAAATTCAATCTCACTCCTTTCGCCTTTTTACCGCATTCTTCCTTTACTATTCCGTAGTCACCTGAACCACTTAACTCCGACTTAATACCATATCACCCCATCTCCCCCCCCCCCTTAGGGGAGTACTAACATTTCATGCTATGAAGATTCACCTACAAATATTTTACCTCTTCATATTTGGCGTTTGACATCTTCACTGACTTTTACTTGCCTTGCGGTAGCCCTTCTCTACCAGGGATAAATAAATTTCTTACGTACGAGGGTGATACCTAGTGTAACTGGCACACTTAGTTCCTTAAGCTTAACTCTGCTAACAGTTCTTTCTTTAGGGAAGTGTCTTCCTGAATAACCTTTAAAGGTTATTCTTCTGTTGTCCATTCTATTTTTGCCGGAACACGATCTCTGAAATTATCACGATGCCGACTTTTATCGAATCTTTCGGTCCCTAAATAATGTTTGATTTATCTTGTTTACTAGCCTATGCTAATTTCTATCACTCCAGGGGTCTAACTTAGCTTTCTAGTAATCATGTTGGAGTCACCAACTCATTTATCGAAATAAGGATATGACTTTATGGCATATACTCTTTTATAGTCTCAAAGTCTGTTATCTCTTGTCTTTTCCTTCACTTGACCATAGACTCTGTCATCCTACCATATTTTGATTTACCATTATCACCCATTTGTCATACCTTACTCATAATGCTTCATTTACTCTCTTTTTATTCTCCTGCTAATACTTCTGTCTATCGCATTATTCTGAAAACTTCAACAAAACATTGTTTCACCTTTAGCTCCCCTGGCTCAATCCACCATTTCGGGTTACTGTAACCCAAGCTGGATCCTGATATCCCATCCTTCTCTTAAACTATATATGTTAGCTCCCATAAGGCATGACTGAGATGGGTGTGGCCAACTGTACATACCTCTATTTCTGTTGAATGTAACTTAGAATACTTTTATTTCTCTACCTAACGTGGAAATTTGGATAATCTTCATTAACTAAGTACCTCGTACCCTTCTTCACCTTGATTCTGTTACATGTTGAATCTTATTCTTTTACCTTCTGATACTCCCATGACCTGTTATTCGCGGGGTATGTTAGATATTTCCGTCTTAGGGTAAGTGGGAAATTCGCACATCTGGTATGCACAATCTAAAAGGGTCTGAAACAGGGCCACGTCGTCAAGAATTGTCTCTCTACTAATGCCCTTACCTGCTGTTGTATTAGCCCTCTGGCTAGCTATAATTTTTCTAATTGAGAGCATCTCTATATCATTAGAAAACATAAGCTTTGGCTCGAACTCTTATGACTCAGCTCTATAGCACGATTTGGATTTGAAATAAGGGTAACATACTCCTAAATGGCTTGTAACTTGCAGTTTATATAATGTGGTGCACAACACATCTATAAACAAGGCTCTACTGGACACGGCTTGTAGACTCCCTAGGATAGAACTGCTCTGATACCAAGTTTGTCATGCCCCAAACCTGAAGAGGTGTGGCCGGCACTGGTGCTATACTCGGCCTGAGCGTACCACTCTATAACTGTGAACTCTAGAGGGGTAACCCTCAACCTAGGCCGATGAGGCCATATTCTAAATCATCTGAAAATATACAAACTATACATGACTTGCCTACAAGCCTCTAGAGATAGCTGAACTGTATCATGGCCGCGATAGGGCCTCGACCTACTCATCAAACCTGTATATATAAAATCGACTCCAAGATCTAGACCTGGTAACTCCGGGAAAGTGGAGCTTGCCAACGAAGCTGATGTTTGGCTCTGTCTACTGGGAAAGTCTATCGAGCTGTCTATCAGGACCCGCAAGCATGAAATGCAGCGTCCCCAGCAAAGGGAGGTCAGTACGAAATAATGTACTTAGTATGTAAGGCAACAGAATAACTAAAAGCTGAAACTGGACTGATGATATAATAACTGATTGTATCTGGGAGTCAAAGATAATATGAAGATATGCTTACCTGCTGATACTGACTTAACTCTCTCCATATAGTATGTAAAATAGATGTCCGACCCTATAAGGCTCGGTATGTGTAACTGCTCTGCCGTAGTAGGCTCGCTCATAGGCGCTCGGCCATACTAGGCTCTGTATCTCACCATTCTAGGCTCACTCATAGGCGCTCGGCCACAGTAGGCTTGGTATATAACTTACCATTTGATCAGAGGTTGCCCAATAGGGGCCTGCTCATCGATTATAGCTCAATGGTGGTAAAAATACCATAGTACTTCCCAATAGGGGCCTGCCCACCGATTATAGCTCGATGGTGATGAAAATACTGTAATATATATATATATATATATATATATATATATATATATATATATATATATATATATATATATATATATATATATATATATATATAGACACCCTCTGCTCTCTTGATTGAAAGAAGACAATACTTAACTGAATATAAAATCTCTATAAGGAAAGATATAGTAACTTATGAGACTATGATAACGTACATAAGTTCAATAATACGAATATCTCCTTATGTCTCGTTATCAAACATATGTAGTTACGAGATCATGCCAAAATGAAGGAAAGGTTTGGCCTTAACATACCTTATCAGAATCTGTCCAATAACCACATTAAACTCGTCTCGTTTCACCTTAATCTACAACAATGATAACAATATTATCATCAAGTTATGGAAGGTACAACTATCGCACAATGAACGACAAGCTTATTTTATAATAAAACGGGCAGCATCTCCCCGATAATCTTTACTTCCTCCCAATTCGACATAACACCAACAACAACAAGAAGAATACAACAATAACAACATATATACATCATTTTCTAACCTTATATGTATCACAAAATAGCCCAACATACCCCTATCACTTCATACACAAAACGACAACCATAATAGTGTCAAACAATCCAAAAATGTTACGACGAACGACCAACAAACCACCCTGACATTATGTGGTTTTTCTCCACAACCTTTTTCTTCCCAAACTCCATAAAAACAGTGGCAAAAGAGACAACCCAATAGCAACACGAAACAGCCCACAAAACAGTCCCACAAGTTCAGCAACTCAAAATTATTTTTCAGTCTATGAAAACATGTTTCGCCTTGTCTTTTCTTTCAAATTGAGCAACACAACCAACAGTACATAATTAATCCTCTTATCCAATAAACCAACCATGAATTCAACTTAAAAATAAGTTTACAACCAGCCAACAGTGACACAACAACAAACAACATACCACTCTTTCAAAACTTGCTAGGTCTAGTCTGTACGATCGAGTTATAACTCGTACAAGCATAGGTAATGGAAGGAAAAGCATAAATTTACCTTGGACTGAGTAGAACCCACGAAACTTAGCCATTCTTCATCAAAAATCAGTCCCCTAATGCAGCTACAAGAAGGAGAGAGGGAAACTAGCAAGCTGTCTGGGCTTTCCGACACTAGAATCAAATCGTAACACCCGAAATACCCTAGGGTTTATGTGGAATTTTTGGGGAGGAGTTGCAGGGGTTCAATATGGTTTTCTTGGTCTGAAAGATGGCTGAAATAAATGAGTTGATAAGCCCTTAAAGGTCTCTTCTTGGCCAACATTGGAGCTTTTAATTGAGGCCTCTCCATTTGGCAAGTAGGTGACTACTTGTCACCTACCAGTCTGCAGTCTCGCGAAAATGTGAATATCTCTGTTGGCCCAAGTTCAGGTGAAGTTTTGAAGAATGACAAATGAACTCAGTCATGGAGCAGGTCCATCATGTGAGGCACAGTATTTATCAACCTATACATGTGAGATACACGTGAAGGAGATAAGTCTCAAGGATAAAGCAGCAATATCTCATGAACTGATCGAAAAGGTTGCATATTGGATGAGGAAAGAAAGTATCCTCATGGGAAGAGGACACAATCCGGATAAAGGATAGGGTTGGAATTTGTATTGTTCTAGGGCTCAAATTCAACAAAAGGATCAGCAATTGAGTCTCAATCAAACTCCGATTACTAACTCATTCAATAACAGTGATTGTTCTCTTTTACAGGCATTGCACAAACGCAGAAGTGAAACTAAATTGAGAGCAAAAGAGCGAGGCAATTTTGCAAGCAATTTATGTGAGATTCAAGTGTGCATTCCTGAAGCTACTTGGACAAGAGAGAAGAACCAATTCCATTGTGTTTATTCTTATTCTAGTTCAATTGTATTAGATGGTTTATAGTTGTACCTTTCCAACTTTTGTAGAAGCAATTGTAATAGGTACTTTGAGTAGTCAAGTTATAGGCTAACTTGAAGGTGTCGCAACAGTTGAGGCTGTGTGCCACACTAGGATTAGAGTTTAATCCTTAGGTTTACAAGAGTTCTGTAAATGCTGTTTTGGCTCAGTGATTTTAGTGGAAGTTTGGGAAAATCCTACTGAGTAGTAGGTCGTGGTTTTTTCACCTTTTGAGCCAGGTGTTTTCCACGTAAAAATCTCTATGTTCTTTATTTTATGTACTTTTAATTCCGCAAACAGTAGTAGTAAGTACACCTAGAAGAACCAGGTTCTTCTAGAGCGAAAATTGGGTACCACACAAATCACCCCCCCTCCCCTTGTGTGGTATTGACGTTTAGAACATCAATTGGTATCAGAGCAGGTTATCCTTGAAGAGGCTAACACCTTAGGAGAAGATCAACATGAGTGCACCACCTGGGAACTGGGAAGGGCAATTCACTGCTAGGCCTCCACTTTTCAATGGTCAGTACTATTCTTGGTGGAAGAACAGGATGAGAGATCACATAATAGGGGAAGACTATGAACTCTGGGATATAGTCACTGATTGTCCCCTAGCAACCACAAAGAAGAATGCTGAAGGAGTTGATGTGCCAAAGACAAGGGCTGACTGTACTGCTGAAGACCTGAGGAAGTGGGAGCAAAATGCTAAGGCCAAAAAATGGCTTGTGTGTGGACTAGGTCCAGATGAGTACAGTAGGATCCAAAGCTGTACTACTGCTAAGGAGATATGGGTTACCTTGCAAGTGGCCCATGAAGGAACACCTCAAGTGAAAAGATTAAGAGGAACACTGCTGTATTCTCAATATGAAAATTTTACTATGAAGGAAGGAGAAACTATCCAGGAGATGTATACTAGGTTCACTACACTGGCAAATGAACTTAAGTCTCTTGGAAGGGTTATTCTTGAAGAAGACAAGGTTGAGAAAATTCTGACAAGGGTTCTGCCTATCACATGGGAAAGCAAAATCACTGCTATTCAGGAATCCAAGAATATTGCTACTCTCAGACTGGATGAACTGATTGGAAATCTGACTGCTTATGAAATGAGAAGGCAAACCATGAAGATGGATACACCCAAGAAGGAGAGAAGCTTAGCTCTCAGAATTGCTGAAGGTTCAGATCTGGAAGATGATGAGATGGCTATGATCACTAGAGATTTCAAAAAGTACCTGATGAGAGGAAAGGGTTCTTCAAGAGGTACAACCTTCAACAAGACAAGAGCTCCTGTGAAACAGACCAATGAGGGTTGCTACAAGTGTGGTAAGACTGATCACATGATAAAGAACTGCCCTCAATGGGAAATTGAGTGGAAGAAAGAAAGAGCTGAAGAAGGAATAGGTGATGGAACAGGTTCTTCCATACAGGGCAACCTGATAGGGGGAAGAAATCAAAGAGGAATTGAAATAAATTTGAAGGATCCTATTCATGATCCTGTTCCTCATCAAATGGCAGAAACATCTAGCAGAAGCCAGTTGGTTGTGAAACCTCACAAGTATCAAAGTTCTCATCCCATTGAGAACATTCTCACTGATCCAACATCTGGAGTTAAAACCATATCACAATTAAAGAATCTGTGTGCTTTTGATGCTTTTCTATCTATCATTGAACCTAAAAATGTTGTTGAGGCTTTGTAGGATGCAGATTGGGTGAATGCAATGCAGGATGAGCTTAACCAGTTTGAAAGGAGTCAAGTTTGGCACCTAGTACCAAGACCCAAGGACATATCAGTCATTGGTACAAAATGGGTCTTCAGGAACAAACTTGATNTTCTTACTGTTTTCATAACTCGATTTTATTCACTACTTTTGCTTTCATAAATGATTTTGAGTCGAGTACTTGTTTTACTATCAGCCCGAGGGGCTTGAGTGAGATCCGACTGAGTGAGGCCGAGGGCCTGTGTTGTGAGGATATCATAGGATCGGGTTACGCGCCGCAGCATGTGGTACCGAATTGTAATATATGAGAGGCCGAGGGCCTGATTTATTATGCCACGAGGTGGCTTGTGATTGATATGAGGCTTAGAGCCTGTCTGATTATGCCACGAGATAGCTTGATATTGCGCTTGGGCCGTAAGGGGCCCCTCCCGGAGTCTGTACACCCCCAGTGAGCGAGAGTACCCAGTGTGTGTGATGTGTTGTAGCCCGAGGGACTGTTGTTGTTTTATATTGAAGCCCGAGGGGCTGTTCTTGATCCATGTTTGCCCGAGGGGCGGTTCTTGATTCATGTTATGCCCGAGGGGCTGATTACAAGTGATTGTGAGGTAGCCCGAGGGGCTGGTTCTGTTGATACTATGCCCGATGGGCGGTTTATGGTATATGTTTTGCCCGAGGGCTGTTTTACGTTTCTATTATTTTACTCACTATTTTTATCACTCGTTTGTAACTATTGAAAGTTGTTTTAAAAGGTTTTGCTGAAACTGAGCTAGATTTACGAAGTAAATGATTTCTGTATTGTTTTGGAAATGTACTGCATTTGCTGTAGCGTTATGAAGTGGCTTATGTGTTTTCTTACTGCTCAGCTTTAATTTACTTTTATTACTTACTGAGTTGGCGTGCTCACATTACTCCCTGTACCTTGTGTGCAGATTCAGGTATTATTTTGAACCCGGTAGCGGGTGTTGATTGCTCAGTGGCAGAGTCATCGGAGTTAGCAAGGTAGCTGCCCGGCGTTCGCAGCACTGCGTTTATCCCTCTGGTCTTCCTTAGACTATATTTAGTACATTTAGATTCTTAGTTGTGTTCAGATCTTAGTAGATGCTCGTGACTGGTGACACCTCGATGTCGGGATGTGTTTTATTTCCGCAGTTGATATGTTTCACTTTGTTTTGGAATTATCATTATTAGTGACTTTATTATGAATCATTATATCTGTTAATTAAACTTGGGGTTTGTGTCGGCTGGCCTTGTCTTCAGGAGAGGCGCCATCACGACCGGGTTTGGGTTTAGGGTCGTGACATATAAATTGTTAAATTATTCGTATTGGAGTATATTTTGATTGATTTGCACGTTGTTTGACTAGTTTCAGAATGTTTGGCTTTGAGTTGAGGTGTTAGAGAGGAATTGGAGCAGGTTATGGAACTTCGGAGCGAGGTAAGTCTCTTGTTTAACCTTGTGAAGGGGAAACTAACCCCTAGGTGATGAAATTGTTATGTGCTACTAGTTGTGGGTTCTACGTACGCATGAGGTGACGAGAGTCTGTACGTAGCTAAAGCATGTTTATGTTTGGATAGACTTGGGACTTTATCATGTAATATTTGAATTATATGAACTCACCCTACTAGCTTATTTAATTGAAATTATAATTGAAATTGATTTAGAAATATATGTATATATTAGGCCGAGCCTTAGCACCTTGAGTTGTTGGCAAGTTATTTGAGAAAGGGTAAAGGTTATATTCCTTTTCTGCTCATGTACTGTATTGTAAGCATGTGTCTCGTAATTTGGTAATTTCCTTCCTTTCTTGTGGACCATGCCGAATGCCTCGGCAATATAATAGATGCATCTATGGTTCGTGTCGCTCGACCCTCGGCAGTGTACACATTATTCTGGATCGGGCTGAACGACCTCGTCATAATCGTGCGTTATATCGCTAACAATTCATATATTCACGAGATTATCCTTCCACTGATGCATGGCATTTTATATGGTATTCCTTATCCGTTTGTTATTTAGGCACTTGATACAGTTTTGAGGTAGTTGAGGTAGAATACGAGACAAGAGAAATTACATACTTTAAAGAAAGAATTGAAAGATTATGTAACTTACATATTTACCCCATTTATACTATGTGCCTCAGATCTGCTTATGATTTACTATATTGCTTTATTAGATCTCTAGTAACGTGTCGATGTCGATCCCTCGCCACTACGTCTCCAGCGTTAGGCTAGATACTTACTAGGCACGCGTTGATTTACGTACTCATGCTACACTTCTGCACTAAATGTGCAGGATCTGACAGGTTCAATTGGTGGTTATCTTGGCGCGTAGGTACAACCGCTGAGGAGACTTTATGGTGAGCTGCATTCCAGGCTACGTATCGCATCCCACAGAGTCTCCATCCATTACTGAAGAAGAAGAAGAATGGAGTGGAGAAGAAGAAGAGGAGGAGTCTGAGAAAGAACAGGATAGGTTTGCCATCTTTGGTAGAAGGAAAATTTTGAAAGGAAGGTTGTTGAAAGACCTGGATGATCCAGGCATGAGAAGATTGATGGATGCTCTTACTGCACAAGGGTGGAAGGACATGGTCCTTGAGATGGATGGAAGGCTGGCTAGAAATGAGTTGATAGAGTTTATGGCCAATGCCACTGTGAAAAATGGAGTAGTCTCTAGCCTGGTAAAGGTGTAAAAGTGGAGTTTGATACAATCAAACTGGGTGAGATTCTGGACATACCAAGTGAAGGGTATGATGATTATATAAGGCAAAGGTGGCCATGTCTGGAATCTCTCCCCACTGCTCTTCAAATCACTAGGAATTTTTGTGATGCTGCTACTGCTGAAAATGTACCTGAAGCCAGATTTGTGCAGAAAAGTGAGATGAGACCTGAGCACAAGGTATTATTTGAATTTGTTAACAAGTGCTTGCTGCCCAGATAAGAGAGGAGGCATACTGCCAACTACATGGACCTAGTGCTTATGGAATGCCTTGTGAGGGGACTGCAGATAAATTGGCCTGCTTTCATTGTCAAACTATTAGACAGGGTCATTAATGGCTCCAAGGCACATGCAACTCCATATGGGTTCATACTGACTACTCTGCTAGACAGGCTTAGGGTGCCTTTGAAGAAATGGGAGATGGCATCAAGCAAGGAGCTTTGGTTCAAGAGTCTGGGACTAAGGATGGTGAAATTGCTAGGCTTCAGGCTCGTGTTGCTGATTTGGAAGCTGAAAGAGATGGCGTTCGAGCTGAGCTAGCAAAAGAAAAGGAGAAAAGTGAAGGAATGCTTCAGAATATGCTCAACCTTCTCCAAACCTAGCCCTCTAGTTCCTCCAAGCCTTAGGTCCTCCAGTTCTTGTTTTTGAACCTATCTAGAACCCCCAGTGACCCAGATTCGGGTCTTTTTCTGTTTTTGTTCCTCATGTTTGGAAGTTTTTCTTTCTCTTTGTGGTCTGTTTGTGGAAACATATCCTAATCAATGACAATTTGCTTTTTCTCTTGTTCTATGAAGATTCTGATCTTAATAGTTAATTTTGTTTGTTGGTTGTTGATTAATTGAACCATGTTTTCACTTGCAGTTGCCCCAGTGGCTATGAGTAATTATTAAAATATGGGATTCACAATATTTGCAACTTTTCGATGATGCCAAAAGGGGGAAGAGATATTGTGCTTTACTTGTTATTCTGAATAATGTGATATTTATAACCTGATTAAACCTGGTCCTTGATGATATGTTAAAATTTCTAAGTTAAAGTGTTGATGATTAAGCTGAGTTCCACAGGTTCTCTGATCAGTAAAAGTACAGAGTTTGTCATCATCAAAAAGGGGGAATTTGTTGGCCCAAGTTCAGGTGAAGTTTTGAAGAATGACAAATGAACTCAGTCATGGACCAGGTCCATCATGTGAGGCACAGTATTTATCAACCTATGCATGTGAGATACACGTGAAGGAGATAAGTCTCAAGGATAAAGCAGCAATATCTCCTAAACTGATCGAAAAGGTTGCATATTGGATGAGGAAAGAAAGTATCCTCATGGGAAGAGGACACAATCCGGATAAAGGATAGGGTTGGAGTTTGTATTGTTCTAGGGCTCAAATTCGACGAAGGATCAACAATTGAGTCTCAATCAAACTCTGACATCTAACTCATTAAATAACAGTGATTGTTCTCTTTTACAGGCATTGCACAAACGCAGAAGTGAAACTAAATTGAGAGCAAAAGAGCGAGGCAATTTTGCAAGCAATTTATGTGAGATTCAAGTGTGCATTCCTGAAGCTACTTGGACAAGAGAGAAGAACCAATTCCATTGTGTTTATTCTTATTCTAGTTCAATTGTAGTAGGTGGTTTAAAGTTGTACCTTTCCAGCTTTTGTAAAAGCAATTGTAATAGGTACTTTGAGTATTCAAGTTATAGGCTAACTTGAAGGTGTCGCAACAGTTGAGGCTGTATGCCACACTAGGATTAGAGTTTAATCCTTAGATTTACAAGAGTTCTGTAAATGCTATTTTGGCTCAGTGATTTTAGTGGAAGTTTGGGAAAATCCTACTGAGTAGTAGGTCGTGGTTTTTTCACCTTTTGAGCCAGGTGTTTTCCACGTAAAAATCTCCGTGTTCTTTATTTTTTGTACTCTTAATTCCGCAAACAGTAGTAGTAAGTACACCTAGAAGAACCAGGTTCTTCTAGAGCGAAAATTGGGTACCACACAAATCACCCCCCCCCCTCTAGTGTGGTATTGACGTTTAGAATATCAATCTGTCTACTCCAATGTTGTATCAATGAACGGTTTACTCCTTTGGAAACCGGACTCATAGATCTTCAATTTGGTAGGTAGATCAACCCGTAATTCCATGTACATCGAGAGAAATGCTCAGCTACATTTGATATAATTTCAGCATATTTATGAATGTAACTTGTGATGACCTTTGCCAACTTTTGTTCCACAACTCGCTTGAATTCAAAATGTAATACACAACTATCATACAACTAAAATAACTCATAACATAACCTCCTTATCATGTTAAACACCCTAATATTACCCCAAAAGTACATGTTATAACATTCCCAACTTGTCGACATTAGACGAAACTTATTTTCCTCAATTTATTTAGCTTCTAAGCCTTTCAACCATCTTGGTACTTGTTATCCATGATCTTAAATATTTGTAACTTCCATGGTAACATGAATAAATTACTTGATGTGATTTCAAAGATGATCACATTTGTAAGCTTACATAAATTGACTTACGACGTACTCTCACGTACGAAAACATGGGGTGTAACAACTTCATATCTTCTTCGGCTTCCCAAGTCATCTCCTCCACATTCTTGTTCCTCCAAAGTACTTTAACTGAAGCTACATCTTTAGTTCTCAATCTCTGAACCTGTCTATCTAGTAGAGCAATGGGAGCTTCCTCATATAATAGTTGCTCAGTGACCTGAACATCGCTAACTGGCACAACTCTAGAAGGATCTCCGATACACTTACAGAGCATAGACACATGAAAGACCGGATGTACAGATTGCAAGTCAGAAGGCAAGTCTAACTAATATGCTACCTGGCCTACTTTGCATATGATCTTATATGGTCCAATGTACCGAAGGCTAAGTTAGACTTTCTTACCGAATCTCATAATGCCTTTCATTGTTGATACCTTTAGGAATACCCAGTCGTCTACCTGAAACTCCAGGTCTCGTCATTGATTATCTGCATAAGACTTCTGATTAATAGCCTTTCCTGTATACGCTTAATCTTCTCGATTGCCTGTTGTACCAACTTTGGTCCTACTAACTTAGTTTCCCCAACATCGAACCATCCGATAGGCGACCGACACTTTCATCCGTAAAGAGCTTCATATGGAGCCATTTGAATACTGGAATGATAGGTAATATTGTACGTGAACTCAGTAAGAGGAGATGATTATCCCAGATACCCCTGAAGTCTATCACACAATCCCGTAACATATCCTCAAGTGTCTGAATAGTATGCTCAGCCTGACCGTCTGTCTGGGGATGAAATGCTGTGCTAAGACTTATTTGAGTCCCCAATCCTTTCTGGAAGGACCTCCAAAAATTAGCTGTAAACTGAGCACCTCTATCTGAGATAATAGATATGAGGACACCATGAAGTCGTACTATCTCCTTGAAGTAAAGCCTTGCATAATCCTCTGCTAAATATATAGTCTTGACAGGCAAAAAGGGAATTGACTATCAACAATCACCCATATAGAATCGAACATACGCTGGGTACGAGGTAAGCCTATGATGAAATCCGTATTTAATTACTTCCCACTTCCAAGTCGGAATCTTTATAGCTGGCAATAATCCACCGGGTTTTTGATGCTTAATCTTAACCTGCTGACAGTTAGGGCACTGAGCAACAAACTATGCTATATCCTTTTTCATTTCGTCCCACCAATATATTTCCCTGATATCATATTTCTCCTGGACAGACAGAACATCGAGAATACTGAGTCTCTCCCATAACCTGCCGGCGCAGCCCTGCAACATTAGGGATACATAATTGTCCTCGATATCTGAGGACACCATCTCCTATAATCTCGAATGGTGTCTTCTCCTTTTGAGGGGTTGTATCTCTGTAATGAGCTAACACAGGATCCTCATACTGGCGTTCAATCACTCTAGTTACTAAAGAGGATGATGCCGTGTCCTGAATAGTAACTCCGGTATCACCCGAATCCAGTAATCAAACTCTAAGACTAGCTAGATGATGAATCTCAAGGGCTATACTGCTCTTCTCTAGCTGTAAATATGATAGGCTACCCATAGATCTACGGTTGAGGGCATCGGCTACTACATTCGGCTTCCCTGGGTGGTATAAAATATCAACATCATAGTCTTTCAGTATCTCCAACCATCTCCTCTGAAGTAAATTCAATTCCTTTTGCTTAAAGATATACTGAAGGCTTTTGTGATCCGTATAGATATCAACATGAATACCATACAAATAGTGCCTCCACATCTTTAGTGCATGAATCGCCACTGCTTACTCTAAATCGTGGGTCGGGTATTTCTTTTCATGCTTTCTTAGTTGTCTAGAAGCATAACTGACAACCTTACCATCCTTCATCAATACACAACCCAATCCAACACCCGAAGCGTCACAATAGATAGCATAAGCATCAGTTTCCTCTGGGAGTGTCAGAATCGGTGCTGAAGTCAATCTGTCCTTTAATGCCTGGAAACTCCACTCACAAGCATCAGTCCACTAAAACTTGGCTGCCTTTTGAGTCAACTTTGTCAATGGTGCTGAAAGAAAAGAAAAGTCCTCTACAAATCTCCTGTAATAACCTGCCAAACACAGGAAGCTACGAACCTCCATCGGTATCGTGGGTCTAGGCTAAGTCTTCACTGCCTCAATCTTTTGTGTATCAACCAGGATACCTTCACCTGAAATAATATGCCTCAGGAAAGCTACAGAATTCAACCAGAATTCACATTTAGAGAGTTTTGCCTACAGGTTTTGTAGAACTCTAAGCACCGTATGCAAATGATCTACACACTCAGCCTCTAGACGGGAATAAACCAATATATCATCGATAAATACTATCACGAACAGATCTTGAAAGGGTCTGAACACAAGGTTCATCAAGTCCATGAATATTTCTGGGGCATTAGTCAAACCGAACGACATAACACAAAATTGAAAGTGCCTATCTGGTCCTGAATGCTGTCTTCAGAATATCTTTCTCTTTAACCCTTACCTAATGGTACCCAGACCTCAAGTCTATCTTCAAGAAACACTTGGCATCCTACAACTGATCAAGTAAATCATCAATCCTCAGGAGCGAGTACTTATTCTTGATCGTCACCTTATTCAACTACATGTAATCAACATATCCTCAAGGAACCATCTTTCTTCTTCACAAATAATACAGGTGCTCCCCATGGTGATGTACTAGGTTTGATAAAGCCTTTTTCAAGCAAATCCCTCAGTTGTTCTTGCAACTCTCTCAACTTTGCAGGTGCCATTGTATAAGGAGGAATAGATATCGACTGAGTATTTAGTAATATGGCAATAGCAAATTCAATCTCCCGCTTTGGTGGAAGTCCTAGAAGCTTATCGAGAAATACACTGGGATACTCATTAATCACAGGGATAGACTGAAGGGTTAGTGACCATATATTCACATCATGTACTCGAACTAAGTGATAAATATATCCCTTTCTGATCATCTTACTTGCCTTGAGATATGAAATAAATCTACCTCTCGGCGATGCAGTATTACCTATCCACTACACAACTGGCTCCTTTGGAAACTAGAAGCGAACCATCTTTGATCTACAATCAATGTTAACATAACAAGAAGCCAACCAATCTATACCCATTATAACATCAAATTCTACCATATCTAACTCAATCAGGTCTGCTACTGTAGAACGACTATGAACTACTAATATACAGTCTCAATATACTAGTATAGCTATCACTGGAACCCCAACAGGTGTGGATAGCTCAAAAGATTTAATCAGCTCAGGTTCTATCCCAAACTTACTAGCAACCAACAGAGTGATATACGATAAGGTAAAACCTGCATTAATCAATGCATATACATCATATGAGACTGATAATATACCTGTAACAACATCAGGCAACGACTCCTGATCTTATCGACCTGCTAATGCATAAATGTGGTTAGGAGGAACGTTTGAGCTAGATGCACCACCTCTGCCTCTACCACGACCGATTGGTGCCTGTGAACCTCGCCTAGGGGAGCGTACTGATGATGACGAACCATCTACAAATCCCCCTGGCTGAACTATACCTGCACCATCTCTCGTCGGACAATTTCTCATAACGTGGCCTGGATAACCACAAGTATAACAAACACCCAACTCCACAAGGTACTGCCCGGCATGCTGCTTACCACACTGAGTACATCGTTTCAAGGGTGGCCTCATCTGACTCGACTAAGCCCTATATTGTGAACTAGAGTCCCTGGAACTCTAACTAGGCCCTGAATATGTGGAACGATCAAATCTTTTACCGGCAAACCGAGGGGCTGTACTAGCCAAGGACTAGGCTGGATACGTAGGGTACTGATGTCTCTGACCCCCTCGAAACTCACCAGAAGGCACTAAAGATCTCGCTCTCTTACTCTGTCCCCTATAATACTCACGATCGGCCCTCTTCTTCTGCTTACGCTCCTCTACACCCTGAGCGTATGCATGAATATGAGAAATATCCATACCTGGCTGAATTGAGACCAACATACAGTCACTAAGCAAGTGCAGCCCCAACCCCATCACGAATCGGAGAACCTGATCCTCTATCTTAGCTACAATAGTGGGAGCATACCTAACCAAAGAATCAAACTGAAGACTGTACTCCTGAACACTCATATTACCCTACCGAAGGGTCAAGAACCTATCAACTCTGGCCCGTCTAAGATTTGGTGGCAAATAATGACAAAGAAAAGCCTCTGTAAACTCTTGCCATAGTGCTGGAGGGGCATCCTCACCTCTGGATAACTCCCAATACTCGAACCAATTAACTGCAACATCCCAAAGTCTATAGGAAGCTAGCTCAACTGACTCAGTCTCGGTGGTCTTCATTATCTTTAAAGTCCTTTGCTTCCTATCGATAAATACCTGAGGGTCCTTGTTTGGATCTGCTCCAGTGAATACCGGAGGGTCCAAATTATTGAAATCACGAACCCTTACACTAATGGACCTATCTATATGACCAATACCTATCTCGTAGAGTCGAGCCTCTGCGGCTGCTAATCAATTCAATAGCTGAATAGCATCTCTCATCTCCTGACCCGGTACATCTGGCTGAGGATATAGGTGTACAGGGGCGGGCGCTGGAGCTGGTGCCCCTCGGAGCTCCTCTAGAGAGGGCGGGGTATGTGAAGTCTGATACTAAATCTCACGCTGAGACTCTCCCTGAGCCCTGGTAACTTGTGGCGCTCGATTAGTAGTCTCGTCAGCCACGTACTTGCCATTTTGGGTAGCTGTAGCCTTCTTAGGCATTACTGAAAACATAACATATCGTTAGGAAAATAAATCCTTATATCGCACGATTTAAGATAAGAAAGGAGGATAACATCCTATATACCCTGTAGCCTCCTGTTTATATATGTGGTTCACATCACACTCATAAACAAGACTCTACTAGACACAGTCTGTAGATAACCCTAGGATAGAACTGTGCTGATACCATTTTTGTTACAACCCAAACCGATAGGCCATGACAAGTGCCCGAGTCCTACCTTTCGTACAACCCTAAGCATTCATCTAAGATATAAACATGAATTAAGGGCAGTTCATGTATAACATCTCTCAATAAACTACTGAATCATATGAATAACATACGCGAGAAAACATGCCCAAAAGACATATATACATATATAAACATAATACGGTAGGGCGAGCCGACAAGGCTGCTATGGACAACTATATATCAAAATAGAAGCCGACAAGGCCACATACTATCCAACTATACATGACTGTCAACAGACCTCTAATAGAGTGTACAACTATATAAAGGACGGGACCAGGCCCCATGATACCCATATATGTATACAAAAATATCATATCAGAACCTAATAGCAGCTTTGGATCAAATAGAGCACACCAACTCTTACCAAGCAAGGATCCTAAGAAGGGGGACCATCAGCCAGTCTACCCCGTACCTGCGGGCATGAAATGTAGGCCTCAAGAAATAGGGGCGTTAGTATGTATAATGTACTGAGTATGTAAGACATGAAAAGCAGTATGTAAAAGACATAAAAGAAACATGGAGAAAAAGACTTAAACTGTTAGTCTGAATAGCTTTGTGAATCATGAAACATTTGTAATGTCATGCATATGCGTATAAATGTCATATCATGCATAGGTATATGCGTACATAACATCATCAAGCCTATGAGAGAATCCCATCATATCATCTCTGCTTTTGTGGGCGAAATCATCAACCTATACCAACTGATCAAGTGGTGGTGCGTATATAACGCCATGACTTTTCCCACACACACACACACACACACACACACACACACACACACACATATATATATATATATATATATATATATATATATATATATATATATATATAACGCCATCTAGTCATGCGTCAATGTACACGTATAAATGAATGCAATGCATAATGAAGTAAGTCAATAAGATCTCTCGGAATATCATAAGATCAATATGCCTTCAGATAAACTTTATCAACTTACATATTTTCTGAGACCCACGAACAGACGATATAATATTAGGACACAAGGAAAATCAAGAACATAGGCACCCCTAGTACTTCTATGATAGAGGAATTTATGAAAGTTGTGCACTTGCTCGTTTCGTTTGCATCATATGGATCATGCCAAAAGGAAAGAAGGGATAGACTTAACATACCTCAAGTCTTTAATGCAACTCAACAACAAGCCTATGACAACTAGCGCGCCAACCCTATAACAAAGAAATACATGTACAACTTAGATGGCACTAGTATCTCACGTATCTCAAATGATAACTTGATTCTAAAATAAAGCGGGCAACATTCCTTTACTTTCTCTTAAGTAAACTACAATCAGCAACCAAAACAACAATACTTCAATTAACTCCTTTCTGAACTCAATGCATCAATATGCATGGGTATACACCAAAACAGTCTGATCTACGCTTGTAGATGATATTCTTACACTTTTCCTTAATTCATATTCATGTAACACGCCTACAACCACATAACCACAACATCAGGTAGCTAGATTTAAACAACGAAACACCTTCAATAACACATCAATATGCTCCCACAAACCAGAAATTTTTTAATCCTAACTTTCCACCTATACTTCATAGGTTCTTCATCAATAACCAAACTATGATCCAAATGACCTCAAATACGTGGAGAAGAGTATGATATCACCTTGAACAACAAGGATAACAATAGATATACATAGTTATAGCTATATTTCCAGCCTTTTAACACAACCAAATCCTCTTCAAATACACTACAAGAACCTTTATTTGTACACCAAGAAGAATTTAAAGTGGATTTCTCCAAGTTGAAGATAAACTTATCTAGAAGGATTGTTGAATTCTGACCTTAATTATTTGAAGAGAAGGGATAGGATGAACCGGAGATAAGCTTTCCCAACACCTTTGCACACAAAACCTCCAAAACAAGAGGAAAATTGTAATATAATTGCCTTAGAGAGAGCTGTCCATATGGCGCAATTGTAAAGGGTTTCTAATTGATTGAGATGGTTTTTATATGAATTGTATAACGTGCAGCAACTCCTAAATGACCTCCTTCACTTTGAATATTGAATATATATTAATTTTTAATGACTAAGGGGCCTTGGACGGTGGAAGAGGCAACATTTGTCTTTACTTGGCAATAGATCTTTTACAAGAAATACATATATACACATAAGCACCTCAACATTTCTCTACTAATTAAAGGACCTATATTATGCTAATCATGCGTATTATGTATATTTATATGCTATCTTGCTGGACTTAATAATATTATAATTAATTCCCCTTTTACTACGGGGTATAACATCAACGTAATACTACTGGGTGTAACATCTACGTAATACTGCGGGGTGTAACATCGTCGTAATACTGTGGGGTGTAACAATTTGGCTATTATACATGAATCCTTCATTATTTTTATTATTTAATTAGTGATTTGAGTTGTAAAAGTTGGGAAAAATTGTGATAGACCAAATTTTTGGGATTTGAAAGGCAATTTGAAGATAGATTTGAGTAATTTTTGTATGGTTGGACTTGTCATCGAGTAGGTGTTCGGATTTTGTAAGTTTGATAGAGGTTCCAAGATGCGAGCCCGAAGTTGACTTTTTGAGTTGACTTTTTATTTCTCTTTAAAGATTGTAACTTTATTGTTCGGAATAGCTTCCTATAGTTTGTATTTATTGTATGAAGTTGTTTTGGCTACATTTGAGACGTTCAAGAGTTGGATAATCGCGGGAAACGCTTACTAGTGGACTGAGTCAGCGTGTTTTGAGGTAAGTATTTTGCCTAACTTTGTGTGAGGGAAATTTTTCCTTTGGATTGGTGTTGTTTGTGTTAATATTGATATGTGGAAGCCACATACGCAAGGTGACGAGTATGTACATGGGCTAAATATGGTAATTGACCGGTTTTAGCTATGAAGGTTGTTTACATGCCTTTAATTGAGTTGCCATAACATGTTATATACATCATCATTAGTCTACTTTCACATGCTTTGATTGACATTGTTAATACTTGTTTTATCTCTTATTTGCTAATTGTCTTTACATGTTTAGTTGAAGTTATTGATCTCTCAATTCCTTATTCATTATTTAACCGTTAAGTCCCTTTACTTGAAGTTGTTATTCATTGAAATATCTTATTGTTGAATTTGGTGTTGAAGTTATAAAGGTCGTGATTTATATTAAGGCAAAGTTGTAATTTTGTTGAATACCATTCTTTTTGAGTTATTCATTTTCAGTTGCTATTATTGAGACACTGGTACATATTGTGGTTGAGCCATGAGCTATTTATTGTGAAAATACTATTATTATTGACTTCTTTGGCAAGTTATAATATTGGGCACTTGAGGTGCGATTTGTGATATGTTGTGATATTAATACGCAATGGTGGTATAAGGATTTAGGGTTGAAACACATGCGGTGATATAAGATGGGCTTGATACGCGTGTTGCTAGTAAGGGAATAATTTGAAGCCATGCGGTGTGATAAGGTAGGCTAAAACACGGGTAGCTATTTCGGGAAAATAATTTTCAAAACTAAATGCAAGGCCCCCGCGATGATATAAGGAAAAATTGTGATTTGATTGTGAAATGAAACTACAAGGCAGTACCTCGGTAGTGATTCCGATTGATACCTTTCATTTACCACATTTGTGTTTTGTTGCATTGTTTCCTTGGCTTCTTTAGTGTGTTTTCCTTCGTGAAGTCTTGATTGCCTTAGTTCAGTGTATCATTTCCATTGTTTTTCGTTATCACACTGTCATATACCTGTTCAATTTTTCTTATTTACTCCAGTAGGGTCTTGACCTGACCTCATCACTACTCTATACGCTTTTGCACATCTTTTTATGCAGATCTAGATACTTCATATCATCCTAGGCACTAGTGAGTCGAGTTTGGATTGGAGACTTCAAGGTAAACCTGCCAACGTCCACATGCCTCAGAGTCACCCTCTATCTAATTCTATATCTTTATTCTTTTATTAGATACTATTATATAGGGATGTTCAATATACTCTTGTAAAGCTTGTGACTTGGTATCACCGGATTTTGGGAGTTTTGTTCTGTTGAGTTGCTGAGTCCTTTTTATGACAGTCGTTGGTTAATTTGAAAGTTTTGTTATATGTCAGTCAAATTCAGCATGTATACTGGGCTTACCTAGTCTTAGAGACTAGGTGCCATCATGACATCCTACAGAGGAAAACTGGGGTCGTGACAGGACTCTCGTCACCGCGTGCTTACGTAGATTTCCACAACAAATAGACCACAACAATTAACACAACTAAAAGGAATATGTTCCCTCTTAAAAGGTTAGTCAAGAGACTTACCTCAATTCCAAGTCCTCAATCCGGCTCTTCAACCTCACTAGAACTCCTCAAACGATGCCGAGGACTCCGAAACTAATCAAAAGTCGTATAAACTAATAAATATATGTTCAAAATTTCATAATTTAGCTATTAGAGTACTTACCCAACCCTATTTGGAACATTCCTAAAATTCACCTCCGGGCCCATGTGCCCGGATTTCGAAATTTTTTGAATATAAATGTTACCCATGACATCACGAACTGAAATATATAATTTATTCCCAATTACATAATAAATTTTGTGGCCAAATCTTATTTTTACCTAAACCTAGGCTCCACAAAATACCACATTTACCTTAATTTCAAATTAAATCTACTCATAATCCGTGTATTTTACTCAAGAATTGATAGGGATCACTTACCTTTTAATGTAGATGGAAATCCCCCACAAAATGCTCTTTGAATTGCCCAAGACCAAGTGGAAAATGAGGAAAAAGAGGCTAAGTCCCATAATAAAACTCAAGTCTGCCTAGTTGACCCTTCTTCGCGATTGCGAAAGAAGCTACGCGATTGTGAAGGCATAACTTGCCCAGGCCATGAAGACCTTCTTCGCGAACACAAGGGAATTCTCGCGATCACGAAGGCTTGCCCAGCCTGAGCCAAGGCAATTGACCCACCCCAAGCCCTTTATTCTACGCGAATGCGGGCCCTTATATGCGAACGCGAAGGCTACCAATCCCAAACCTTCGCGAATGCGGTCCCCCTGAACGCGAACGCGAAGGGTAAAATTCCGAGACATCCAATTCCTTCTCCACAAACACGACTCCACCTCCGCGTTCGCGAAGAAGGAAACCAGAACCAGTAATATCAGATTTTCAAACTTAGCTCTGGGTGGCCCGAAATTCACACGAGCCACCTGGGACCCCGATCAATCGCAGTCACAAGTCCATAAACATAATATGGACCTACTCATACCCTCAAAGCACATAAACCAACATCTAAATCAAGAATCGTATTCCAAAACCAACTCGAATCAACTTATGAACTTCAAATTTTTAAATTAGCTCCGAACACGTCGAATCATACTTAGACTACTCGGAATGACACCAAATTTTGTGTACAAGTCATAAATCACCATACGAAACTATTCCCAGGCTCGGAGTCCCCAACGAACCTCGATAACACCAAAGTCTACTCCAAACCAAATTTAAAGGACTAGAAACCTTCAAGAACCAACTTTCCACATTAAGCGCCAAAACGCTCCCGGATCACCCGAAACCCGATGCAGACACAAGTCCAAGTCCAAAATCATCATACGAGCCTATTGGAATCATCAAATGCCGGTTCCGAGGTCCTTTACTCAAAGTGTTGACTCAAGTCAAACATGGCCATCCTAGGCCACTATTAAGGAACTAAGTGTTCCGGTTTCAACCTGAACCCTTCCAAACCATCCTGGCAAGTTATAAAATATTAAAAGCACATATGGGATGTCTTAATTAGGGGAACGGTAATCTAAAAAGCAAAACAAACGGTAGGGTCATTACATTCTCCATCTTTTAAACAAACTTTCTCCTCGAACGAGTCTAGAATCATACCTGGGGCGCTGAATAAGTGCGGATATCTGCTCCCCATGTCCTCCTCGGCCTCCCAAGTCTCTTTCTCGATTGGTTGGCCTCTCCACTGGACCTTTACCGTAGAAATCTTCTTGGACCTCAACTGGTGAACCTGCTTATTAACAATGGCCACTAGCTCCTCTTCATAACCCAAACTCTCATCTAGTTGAACCGCGTTGTAATCTAACACATGCGACCTGTCGGCATTGTACCTCCGGAGCATACATACATGGAAAACCGGATGAAATCATTATAGATTGGGAGGCAAGGCAAGCTCATAAGCAACCTCCCCAACTCACCTCAATACCTTAAATGGGCTAATAAACCTTGGACTCAATTTGCCATTCTTCCCGAACCTCATGATGCCCTTTATTGGAGAGACTTTGAAGAGAACCTTCTCACCCACCATGAATGATAAATCATGTGCCTTCTGATCCGCGTAACTTTTCTGTCGGGACTGTGCTGTGCGAAGCCCCTCCTGAATCAACTTTACCTTCTCCAAGGCATCCTTCAATAAATCAGTGCCATATAACTTAGCCTCGTCATATAATCATTCGATGGGCAAACGACATCGCCGACTATATAAAGCCTCAAATGGAGACATCTCAATGTTGGACTGATAACTGTTGTTGTAAGCAAACTTGGTCAAGGACAAAAATTTATCCCACTGCCCTCTGAAGTCAATAACATATGCTCTGTGCATATCCTCTAGAATAGGAACTATCCGTTCTGTCTGCCCATCGGTCTGCGCATGAAAGGTTGTGCTGAGCTCTACTTGGGTACCCAACTCGCTCTATACTGCTCTCTAGAAATGCGAAGTGACTTGAGGGCCTCTATCTAATATGATGGAAATAGGCATACCATGAAACCAGACGATCTCCTGAATGTAAGTCTGGGCCAACCTCTCTGATGAGTAAGTACTCACCACCAGAATGATGTGTGCCGACTTGGTCAGCCTTTTAACAATGACCCAAACGGAACATCCGCGGCAACCCAACAATGAGGGGTATTTATAGTTAAAAATAGGAAAAAAGTGTAATTATAAAATATTTGGGGTTAAAAAAAAGTTGTGGGGAGGGATGGGGGGGTGGGGGAGGTTAAATTGCTATTTTGGTCACCCCAACGGCCAGATTTTAAATGCCCCAACGGGCAATTTTTTTTTTAAATTTTGACTGTTGGGACTGTTTGGCCCGCCAGGGACTGGTCCTGTCCCGATCCCAAATGGTCCCAATCCTAGCGGTCCTAATGTATAGAACCGGCCCAGAAGCCCGGACCAGGACCACGAATACCGGTCCAACCGGTCCTGGCCCGTTTGGCCCGCGGTCCCGAGTTGGTCCCGGTCCCGGACCGGCCTACTTGTCGCCCTTACTTATCCCTAACTCTCGCCTTTTCTCTCTCTCTTCGCTGAATATCACTGTACGTAACTCATTAAGAACAAAAGAAAGGAATGCAAAAGCCCTAGCAGACAACTAGAAATCAGAGGTGCCGCACAATATAGACATAGAAGCTAATTCGCGTTATTCACTGACACCACCAAAAACACATCACCTCATTTTTCCTTATTACCACCATCGCCATTTTAACTCATGAATCCAATACAAACACTTCCCCTGCACAAACACAAACTGTATTGTATGAGCGAGAAAGACGTCTTCATTTTTCTTTATTGTATGCATCTACACTGTATTTTTGTTGTATAAGAGAGATCCAGCATCAAATCCTGATCCACATCTGACGACGTTAGATCCAGTTCCGCATCAGATCCAAACAGTGAAATTGAATACAATGTAAAATATATAAGAACGAATACTTCTGAATTGAATACAGTGTATATAACCGAATTGAATACATCGACATACATCCCCCAAGCCATTAGTAGCTACATAATGTAATTAGCTAAATTGTAGTTACGTCCTACAGTAAGCCTCCCAACAATAGTCATTCATAAAAGTTCCCCTATATATATTTATTAGATTGGTGTCCACTAGGGGTGTGCATTCGATTTATCGATTCGATTTTGACCCTTATCGATAATTACTTATCGATTGTCGATTTGTACATATGCTTATCGTTATTGTTTCAATAAGGTTTCGATTTTTTCGATTTCGATTTATCGGTTTTTGGGGCTTATAGATTCGGTTATCGATTACACCAATAAAAAAATTTGCGGGATTCCACGAAAAGTATATCGCTATAAACACGCCTAACTAATATGGACCAAAAGAAGCTAAAATAAGACGAACACCGTTTATAACATAAAAATTATGTCAACAAGCACATGCAACGAAACTAAAGTAAGGGATCAAATGTATGCCACCAACACTCCAACGGTATAAAAAAAAATACATCATCACGGCTAATTCTATTTTCCATTAATTTGAACTTCATTCCCTTGAGCTTTAAATATGATCATTCCTTAAATGTGGTACATGAAATAATAGGGTTAGGGACTTAGGGTAAAGGAAAGGATATTATAGAATATGGGTAAAAAAAAAATTTTAAAAAAAATTATAGAATAAGGTTTAATTTTTTTTTTTTTTTTTTTTTTTTTTTAGTATTTCTTATCGGTTTATCGATAAACCGATAACCGAAGAGGACAAAATCGAAATAGAAATCGATAACTCGATAAGGAAAATTTCGAAATCGAAATCGATAAATCGATAAACCGATATCGATAAATCGATAACAAATAATCGATTCGATTTATCGATAAACCGATTCGAATGCACACCCCTAGTGTCCACTGCAATGTATAGACTGAAGCTGAGCTGAGGTTCAACCAAGATCATCACTAATATCTTCAGGGAATAATTCGCGTTCAACTAAGATTTTAGATAATTAAGTTGGCTTATTAAGTTATTATAGATAATTATCTCTAATTATCTTTTAGGTAATGTGATGATATAAAAATCTACTTACACTGTTAATGTAGAAATCAAAGTCTTACTTTTCTCATGCATGCACGTGAAGAGGACCGACTCTTAATTTTTCTTTTCCTTTTTTAAACAGACAAACCTGTACCCAAGTGTTACATTGTGCTTAATATAGGGCCTAATTTTGTATGGCTATAATCTCATGGGTCGAAAACCATCAATTTCATGGCAGGTAAGAGAACTACAAGAACCTAACAATAAACATAGGTTGTACGGAGTAGGTGGATTAGACCAATTTGGCATTTAGGCTTTATCTCGTTAGATCTCAACCAATTAGGAATTTAGGCGTAGTACGTACATATATTGATGGACATCAAATTTCGTAAAGAAAAACCAAAAAAAAAAAAACTGCTGTTTTGTCCCAAATTTTCATACTTTTTTTGACAGGACACACAACCCCACTTATCTCTCATGTTTGGAAAATTTTATTTTGTGTCTGACACTAATTGTATGAGACAGTTTTGTAGACCCAAATTTTGTGGACCTATAAGTATAAGATTTGGGGTCCACAAATTTGTGAGAGTTGTGTGGGGCACACAATAAAACTTCTCCTCATGTTTGTCCTGTTCTCATTTGAAATGCACACAATTCTGTGCATTTATTTTAAAATGAAAAATTTCTCATGTACACGGTATAAAAGTTACAAACTTCTTTATTTAGCTATTATGTTAGGATGCATTCACGACGGAGTTGTTCATATGATAGCGTTGGACATATATTTGCTTGAATTTTTTGAAAAAAAAAAGAGTTTTTAAAATTATGTTGAAAATAGTTTTTTAAAAGTTGAAATTGTGTTTAGACATGCATTTTACTTGAAAAGAATATTAAGGTTTTGTGAGCAGAAGAAAATTTTCATCCAAAAACAAACTAGTTTTTGGAACTTGAGATTTTTTTGAAACTAATCAAGTTTCATGAACAAATAATGTTTTAAATTTTTTTTTTTTAAAAGTAGCCAAAATCTATATTCGTACGGAAGCTATATATGGAGACCTCATGATATGTTTAAGAACAAAATTCCAAACGGTATTTTTAATATGTACAAAAAGTTTTTGTTTATTTCTTAGATTTCATGTTTAGTCAAACATTATTTGTTAATTAGAAATGTCAATATACACTAGGTTATCTAATGTCATTTTTAGGACGAAAAAGATGCCCGAAGAGTGGAGATGGAGCACGATGGTTCTTGTGTACAAGAATAAGGGTGATACCCAAAATTGCAACAACTATCGAGGTATTAAGTTGCTTAGTCATACTATAAAGGTGTGGAAGAGGGTGGTGGAGCTAAGGGTGAGGAGAAGGATATCTATTTTCGAGAACCAGTTTAGGTTTATGTCAGGGCGTTCGACTACGGAAGTCATTCACCTTGTTAGGAGATTGATGGAATAATATAGGGAGAGGAAGAGAGACTTGCATATGATGTTCATCGATTTAGAAAAGGCTTACGATAAAGTCCCGAGGGAGGTTCAGTGGAGAATTAGCGTGATTAAATACATGTATGAGAGAGCGAAGAACTGTGTGAGGATAGTAGGAGGGGTCTCAGACCATTTTCCAGTCATGATGGGGTTGCATCAGGGGTCGGTACTCAACCCTTTTTTGTTTGCCCTGGCGATGGACGTACTGACTCGCCGCATCCAAGGGGAGGTGTCGTGGTACATGTTATTTGCAGACGATATTATTTTGATTGACTAGACGCGAGATGGTGTTAACGCGAGGTTAGAGATGTAGAGACAAACCCTGGAGTCTAAAGATTTCAAGCTGAGCAGAACCAAGACAGAACACTTGGAGTGTAAGTTTAGTGGTGCTACTCAGGGAGTGGAAGGGGAGGTGAGGCTGAATTCACAAGTCATTCGTAGGAGGGGAGTTTTAAGTACCTTGGGTCTACTATACAAGAGGATAGGGAGATTGATGAAGATGTCACACATCGTATAGGGGTGAGATGGATGAAATGGAGACTTGCTTCCGTTGTTTTGTGTGACAAGAAGGTACTGCCAAAACTTAAAGGTACATTTTATATAGCGGTGGTTAGACCGCCTATGTTGTATGGGGCTGAGTGTTGGCCAATCAAGAACTCTCACATGCAGAAGATGAAGGTAGCAGAGATGAGGATGTTGAGATGGATGTGCAGGCACACCAAATTAGATAGGATTCGGAATGAAGTTATTCGGGACAAGGTGGGTGTGGCCCCTATTGAGGACAAGATGCGGGAAGTACGACTTAGATGACTTGGACATTTGAGGAGGAGAAGCACAGATGCTACGGGAAGAGGTGTGAGAGATTGACATTGGATGGCCTTAGGAGAGGTAGAGGTAGGCTGAAAAAGTGTTGGGATGAGGTGATTAGGCATGATATGACGCAACTACAGCTGACCGAGGACATGACCCGTGATAGGAAGGTGTGGAGGTCTAAGATTAGGGTAGTAGGTTAGGTAGTCTAGATTATTCATATATGTAGTGTTAGTACGTACTCTCACATTTGGTTGGTAGTAGGCTTATTTGAATAACTTATTTTTTAAATCTTGTTGTGTATGCTGCTTTTACATGGTTTTTTGGTGTTGTCCCGTCTTGTTTCTTGTTATTATTGCCAATGGTCTATTGGAAACAGCCTCTCTACCTCCACAAAGGTAGGACAAGGTCTGCGTACACATTGCCCTCTCCATACCCCACTATGTGGGATTAACTCATTGCTTTTTAGTTTACAAAATAAAAATATTTAAATAATACTTTGTACATCTAATTTTAGTACAATGAATCAAACACCCACCAAGGACATAGTTCATGTATTACTAATTCATACATAAATAATCCTCACAGTGTAATTCATATATAACTTGTCTTCGAATCAAACGAGCCCTTATTACAATCCAACAACGTCACCACATCAAGAATCGTGTTTCTGAAATAACAAAAGTCTTAGCTATTGCTCTCAAATCGTGTTTCTGTACTTTTCCAGTTGCAGTCTTAGGCAGTTCTTCCACAAATTTCACCTTTTTGGTACCATAAATCCTGGCAAATTTGATTTATAATGAGCAATAATATCAACTTCATTAATTTCTGAATTTTTGCTCAATATATAAATGCACATGGACTTTCACCCTATCTGAAATGTGGCACGGCCACAACAGAAACTTCTACTACATTTGGATGTCTCATAATTGCATTTTCAACTTCAATACTACTACGTAATATTTTCTCCACCTGAATTTATCGCATCTTTGCTTCTATCTTTAATTTCCAAATACCCATCCGAGTGAATTACTCTAACATCTTCAGTAAAAAACCAACCATTTTTATATTTCAAGAATGACAAAGCGAATTCGGAAGCGTTTAAAAATGGTTGATTTTTACTGGAGATGTTGGAGTAATTCACTCAGATGGGTATTTGGAAATTAAAGATAGAAGCAAAGATGTGATAATTTCAGGTGGAGAAAATATTAGTAGTATTGAAGTTGAAAATGCAATTATGAGACATCCAAATGTAGTAGAAGTTTCTGTTGTGGCCATGCCACATTTCAGATGGGGTGAAAGTCCATGTGCATTTGTTATATTGAGCAAAAATTCAGAATTATTCAGATGAGTTATGACCGTCCGAAATTAAATTCCACAACTGACCCAAAAAAAAAAAAAAACTATCAAAATGATCTTTTTTTAAATTACGTAATTAAAAAATGTATCATTTGGATTCCAACCGATATCTATACTGATACTATTTTTCCACTAGGCCATTGATGTTTTTTTGGTTTAATACTTTTTATTTTATTTTTTTGTACTCTTGCATTTTGCACGAAAATAACCGACCGAGGATTTTGTAACAAAATAAAATAACCGACCGAAATTGGTCGGTTTTTTAAAATGACTGACCGATTTGATCAGTTTTTTGAATAGTTATTTTAATTTATTATAGATAAAAAACCACTGAAGTTGGTTGGTTTCTTGAAAAATAATTTTTTGAGACTCAAAATAATTTCACGCATTTTGGCACAAAAAAGCTGACTGATCGGTCAGTTTCGTAAAATATAATTGAAAAAGAAAATATTTTAAAACCCGACCAACTCTGATCGATTTTTCAGTTAGTTTTTTGACCAACCGAAGTCGGTGGGTATGTTGTGATCGTTTTTTGCCGAATTTCTAGTAGTGTAACTCGCTATAACTGGTTAAATTACACTGATCATTAGTGGTGCAGCCACATGTATTCACAGGGTGTTCACCCTTTCGTCGGAAAATATATATTACATATGACACCTCTTAGCATCTTCGTGGATTTACCACTTTTTATTTTGACCCTTTTAATAAAAATTCTGCCTCTGCCACTGCCGATCGTACACGGCAATGTATATAATTTCGAACTATTACTTTGAAAGGTTAAAAGGGCTTCCATTTGCACTATGTTGGGTCTATTGTACGCAGTCTTACCCTGCATTTCTGCAAGAGGTTATTTCCACGGCTCGAACCAATAACCTCCTGGTCACGTGGCGCAATAACATTACTAGTTACGCGTTGACTCCCCTATTACTTTGAAAGGTTAATTTTGTTTATATACTTACCACGTCGTTCTTGACATGCTCAAGGATCGGAGAGAGGAAGCGAGGCGACAACAACGCTCGTAGGTTTGGCTCCATGTGAAACGAACACCACCATAGATGATGGATGTTCTATTGGCGTAACATTTGGATGCCCTAGTTAAGAAGGTAAGAGGAGTTAAGTTTAGGTAATCTATCCATAGTCTTAGAGTTGAATTTGTGTTTTTTTCAAGAAGTATAGGCTCTTCAACTTGTTTTGCAGAAAGGTTTGTGAGTTCGTGCAAAAGATGCAGCTCAAAGGGTTAGTTTATATAGGGAAAAGCAATGTAGAGTTAGGACTATATGGTCCATATTTGGGTCCCTAAATGGAAATTAGGTAGAAATTAATAGGGAAAATGACATTGTATAACCGCTCTTAAAACAGTGTATATACATTATGTATGTTATATACAAAAAATATATAAATTTTATACACTTTTTCGGCTACCAATGATAAATAATTTCTTGTACGAGCTAAAGTGGAAAAAGCCAAAATTTATAGGGTCAGATTTACCCTTTTATGTGTAAATATTATATATATATGATGTATGTTATACTTTTGGGACATATATACCTCTATTGATAGCAAATATTTAAACCCGCCACTAGTTTTAATGGTGCTCTAACGTGGTTGTGGACCCAACAATTAAAATTCACGTAGCTTGTTGTCACGATCCAAAATTCAACTAGCCGTGATGACACCTAATCCAACCCGCTAGGTAAGCCAACTAACAACTATTCAATTCCAATGAAATTTAATAAGATAATTAAGTTAAAAAAAATATATCTGAATCCTATACATTTCCCTAGCACTGGTAGTACAAATCATGAGCTTAAGATTAGAATTTACAAAGCTGGTATGAAATAAATACAGCATCTGTTCGAAATGTACATATACAGATTTTTATGAATATAAGGCTACCATGAACAAGAGGCAGCTACAACCGGAACGCAGGTACGTCTTCAATTCCAGCTCCCGTCGATTACAGCAACATCAACATCCAACATTTCACGCAAGGTGCAGAAGTGTAGTATGAGTACAACCGACCCCATGTACTCAATAAGTAACTCAATAAGTGACGAGCTGGAACATAGGTCATAGTCCAACACCAATAGCCAACAACAATTTCATCACAACATAATGAAAGTAATAAAAGAAGTAAATCGGAGATAAAATGCTCATCTCGTTCACAGTTCCAGAAAATAGGTCTGCTTTTCAAGTATATCAGTGAAAACCCCAAATCTTTTACCGAAATCGCCAAAAATATGAGTAAGTTTGAAAATTGTAATTTTTTTTTTCCAAAGCTTTCAATAGGTAAATCTTTCATTTTCAAATGGCATGATGAAAATACATCTCTATGCATATATGTCAATATGTGTGAGAAGTCATGAATGTCATGATACTGTACATCATGAGGAAAATGCATCTCTATGCCTGTATGCCAAGTGTGCATCTCAAATCCAATATATCTCAGAGATGAACTCATGTACTCTCACTCTGAGAGTACTCAATCTCACTGTCTCACACTTTCCACACATCATGTTCAATCACTCTACATGCTCAATCACTTAGTATTGTATATGTCCAATCCAGCCTAGGGAAGATCCATCCCGAATATATACATAGCAACTGATAGTCAGTCACTCAGTACTGTATAAGGTAAATGCAACCTAGGGAAGATCCATCCCAAAATATAAATGCTTCGGGCAAGATCCATGCCCACTACTAGATAACAGCCTAACACCGACAAGAAATACCGACTGAAATCGGTCTAAAATCTGGAAAAACCGACCAATTTCTAACCGAATTTAATCGGTCAAAAATATGTTGGTCGGTAAAAAATAGAGATCGAAGTCGGTCGCAATTTCCGACCGACTTCGGTCAGTAAATTAATTTTCAGAAGCGACCCAAAAAGAAACAATCAGCTAAACAAATCGACTGAAGTTGGTCGGTATTTTCTGACCGAATTCGGTATGTATTTTTAATTATGCAATTAAAAAATATACCATCTGGAACTCGAACCAGGGTCTGTATTGTGGCATGAAACTATTCTACCACTAGACTATTGGTTCATTTTGGTTGAAGACTTTTTTTTAATTTATTTGTACTATTTAATTTAATTTTTGCGCAAAAATAACCGATCGATTTCAGTCCGTTTAAAATTAAAAATATAAAATTACCGACCAAAGTCGGTCGGTTTTTTAAAGTGAGTGATATAAATAACTAACCAATTTTGGTCATTTTTTTCAATATTAGTTTTAATTTATTTTATATGAAAAACCGACCGATTTCGGTCGATTTCTTAAAAAATAAATTTCACAGGATTCTAAAACAGTTTCCCGCATTTTTATACCAAAAACAACTGACCTAAGTTGGTCGGTTCCGTAAAAAAATTAAAAATAAAATATTTTGGAAATCCGACCAACTTTGGTCGGTTGGTCCTAGCCGGTTTTGGCGGAATTTCTAGTAGTGGCCCAAGGAAGATCTGTAATTACCTGACCGGTCGTTTTGAGCTCTAGCACGTCATACGGCGGTTTGAGGACTTGAGTAACTTCAATTCAAGTATTATGACTTGTACATGTGATCAGAATTGAATTTCAAGAAGTTCGCAATTGATTTGGAAAGAAAATTCTAATTTCGGAAGCTTTAAGTTGAAGGAATTGACTAAGGTTTGACTTTTGAGTAAACGACCTCAGAATCAGGATTTGAAGGTCCAACAGGTTTGTATGATAGTTATGGACTTGCGTATGTCCAGATCGGGCTTTGGATGACCCGGGAGCGTTTCGACGCATATTGTGGAAAGTTAGTATTTTAGAAGATTTTCATAAATTTTGGTTGAAGTGTATCTTAGTGTTATCAATGTCCGTTTGGAATTTTGAGCCTGAGAATAGCTCCGTATGGTGATTTTGGTATTAGGAGCGCGTCTCGATGTGGATTTCGAGGTCCGTAGGTAATTTTGGGGTCATTTGGCGAAAGTTGGAAGTTGAAGGGTTTTGGAAGTTTGACAGGGAGTAGACTTTTCTGATATCAGAGTCGGATTCCAATTCTGGAAGTTGGAGTAGGTCCGTAATGTCAAATGTGACTTGTGTGCAAAATTTGAGGTTGATCAGACGTGATTTGCTGGGTTTTGGCCTCGAAAATGTAGAAGTTAGAAGTTCTAAACTTCATTAAGCTTGAATTGGGGTGTGATTCATGGTTTTTGTGTTGTTTGATATGATTTGAAGGCTCGACTAAGTCTGTATTATCTTTTAGGATGTTTGGTTGAGGTCCCGGGGGCCTCGAGTGGATTTCGGACGATTAACGTATTGAGTTGTGTTTGGGGGAAATGTTGTGGCTGCTGGTATTTGGTGCAATCGCTCCTGAGTGGAAAGGGCCGTAGGTGCGGCAATATGGTCGCAGAAGCGACATTTGGACTGAGCTGGGAGGGCCGTAGATGCGAGGATGTTTCTGCATCTGCGAGCCCACAGATGCGAGAAAAGCTTCGCAACAGCGGAATGCGAGCTGGGCAGTTGGAGGTTTAGAAGCGGAAGGTCTCCGCATGTGCGAGACCGCAGGGTTGCGTTTGGCATCACCGGTGCGGAGCTGTGTTGGGCAGAGGGTATGCGCAAGTGCGATGTTTTGGCCGCACCTGCGAGACGCAGATGCGCTGAAGTGGCCACATGTGCGGTAGTCGGGTTGGGCAGTGTCCTTTTAAAAATGAAGGGTTTGGCTTGATTCCACTTCATTTCGTCCATGTGAGCCGATTTTGGAGTGCCATCTTCGTCAGCTATTACGGGGTAAGTGATTTCTTCTCGTTATTAGTTAAATACATGATTTTTATATGGATTCAAGCATGGAATATGGTAGAAATTTGTGAGATTTTGAAAGAAACTTAGAAATTAGAATTTTTGGATTTTTACCCCGAAATTGGGCATGGAACTTGAAATAAATTTTATATTTGAGTTAGTAATGTTATGGGTAATGTTTATCTTCGAAAAGTTTTGAAATTCGGGCAGGTGGGCCCAAGGGTTGGCTTTATCGATTTTTTCGAGCGGAGTTGGAAATTGTTACAATTTGATTTATAATGAGTATTAGAGTATATGTTTATGGATTTGCACATTGATTAACTAGTTTTAGAGCGACAAGCACCTATTTGAGGTGTTAGAGCGACGTTGGAGGCGGTTATGGAACTTCGGAGCAAGGTAAGTCTCCTGTCTAACTCTATAAGGGGAAAACTACCCCTAGGTGATATATTTAATATGTGTAACTTATTGCGGGGGCTACGTACGCACGAGGTGACGAGAATCCGTACGTAGTTAGATTCATGTTATTGTCCGGGTAGACTTAGGTTCACACCATGCTATAGTTGTACTACAAGGATTATCTTTGCTCGTTTAATTCTTTTATTTCGCATTACGACTTGAGACTAGACATGCGTAGAGTGATAGACTTGCTATTGTAGAGATTTCACGAGTTTCATGATTTGCCACGGAGTAATGGTGTTCCTCGTACGGATTTCTCACACGCTATGTGTTTTCATCGAACGATTTTCCTTAAAAATTATAACTCACACATTTATTCATGAGTGGGGGTCAAGGAAGCGTTTAAGCTTTTTATTCTAATGGGATCGGGCCATTCGCCTCGGCAAAATTTATGTACCACACTCTCATGGGAGCGGGCCGTTCGCCTCGGCACTGCACAGATTATGATGTGATAGGGCCGTACGCCTCAGCATTTCTATAAAATATCCTCATGGAATCGTGCGCAATATTTGCCGAGAAACTAGTGTACCCTGTGAGTTTTTTCTCCCGATTTGAATTATAATAACCTATTTGGTGAGGTCCATTATACATACATACATACACACACACACACACACACACACACATATATATATATATATATATATATGCTCCGGTTAAGGAGGAATTTGCTAATTGAGAGCTTGAGTTTATTGTAAAGAGGAGAATTGTTCCACATATTTATACTTATTTATTTCGTTTGTTTACTGTGCCTCATATTTGTTCACCTCCTTACTGTACCTGATAGTATGCAACCACTAGGATGTGTCGATGTCGACCCCTCATCGCTACTACTTCGAAGTTAGGCTAGATACTTACTGGTTACATGTTGATTTACGTACTCATACTACACTTTCTGCACATAATTGTGCAGGTACATTTATGTCTGGTGGTCCTTTAGGCGCGTAGGCGCGGATGATGCGGGGACTTACCGCGAGCTGCATTTCATGTTACAATCCGCAACCAGTAGAGTCTCCTTCAGTGTTATTTATATTTTCCATTCTAATTTGTATTTTGGAAAGATGCTGTATTTTATTTTACTTCCTAGTTGATGCTCATGCAATCGTGACACCGGATTTTGGGGGTGCTTACGGGTTATTCATTAATGTAGTTGCGAAAATATTTTCATTCACTTTGTAAATCCCATTTTGTTCTATGTAATTAAAGAAAATTATGATTTCAAATACTAGTATGAGTAATTGAGATAATCGTTTATTGTTGGCTTGCCTGACAGCGGTGTTAGGCGTCATCATGACCTTTATTGGATTTTTGGTCGTGACAACATGGTATCAGAGCATTAGGTTCACTTAGGCCTCACTAGTCATGAGCAAGTCTAGTAGAGTCTTGTGGATCAGTATGGAGATGTCAGTACTTATCTTTGAGAGGCTACAGGGCAGTTACGAGTACGTCCCTTCTTGATTCCTCATCGTGTGATTTGATTCCTTTGAGGCTTATTCCTTTATTTCTTTCCTATTGAATCTTATGTGACGTGAAACGCTTGTTATCAATAGGGAATCGAGGAATTGTAATGTTACTACAGATGTGGTGCAGGATATTTCTCCCCGCGTATTTGATTGGACTAATGTCGTCGCCTTGCGGAAGGATGTTTTGTCATTTAAGCTCAGTAGCTGTATTTATGATAATTTTGAGGCTATGCACATGTTGCTATGATGTTCATGACTTGTTATCGCACATTATTTATGTAATGGTAAGATGCTTGTCTATGTGTCGAGGCAGTGAATGCCTTGAAAGAAGGTTTTTCTCAATGCATGATTTAGAGGTACAGTGTTTTATTTCCAGCGCAGGAAAGGAAATCGAACTATGAATGTTCAGGTTTGGGTTTATGGAGTAACGAGGCTTGTTATTTTCGAGCACGGTGGAATTTTCATATGTGATGTGGTATCGTTGTACTTGTTGAATGTGTTAAGTTCGCCGGTGTTATGGTCTTCTTCAATTCTCCTTCGGGGCAGGGTATTGTGAAATGGTGACTGGGAAGCGGCCGTAGAGATTGCGATGTGCGGTGGTTCAGAATTGAATCGGTGTTCCTAATGTTGATGGCTCGAGGAAGATGATCTTCGGAGAGGTTTAGAGTTGGTGGCGATCTATTGGTTCAAATGCTACAGAGATGGATTTTTATTTAAGGCAACGACTGGGCATTGATGCGGAAGGACATGTGGGAGGTGTCTTGCGGTGTTTAAATTGCTAGAAGGCCAAGTGTGAGAAGCAGAAGTCGAGTAGTTTCCTAAAGGAGAGGGTTTGACCAAAATGGGAGAGTGGTAGAGTAGTAAATGGGTTCTGTGGTAAGATAGCTACACACCTTGAGGAGAGTTTAGAGTGATTTGGGATTTATGGTAGGCAGTGAGTAGGTCTACGGACTTAATTTGGAATATTGGCTAAAATACAAAGGAAGATTGGATACGACAGAAATGCGTTGCTTGATATGAAGAGGGATGCAACATGACTTCGGATTGGAATGTATTGTCGCATATGTAGTTGATGTCAATGGGGAGTGGACAGATTTGTACAGCTGGTGAATGAAGACGGGCTAAGGATGGGTTATTGATTTCGTAGTAATTGTATTTAGTGTAGCACCGTTGGAAGGTGTCGGTATGGAATTTCCACATGTGAGCTATATCCTGTGAGCATGTTAGAGGTTGTGTGGTGTTGAAGAGGCTTCTACGAAGAATTCGACCGGCAATCCAGTAAAAGATCGAACATGTGAATGTGGCTAGTGATTCAGAGCATTGAAATGGTTAACAGGAAGCTTTCAAGAAACTTGGCGGGTCGATTGTGTGAGGTCATGTCAATAAGGAAGAAGGAATCTTGGTAGGTTCCAGGGTTATGCAATTGTATCTTCAAGCTAAGTGGGAGAGCCCCACCGTCTATGATTGAATTTCATCGTTGTCTACTTGTGAGGTTTCTGGTTATTGGCATATTGTTGGGTTATTACGACTAAGGAAAGAAAACATTAGTGGTAATTTGAGCAAAGGATTTGAAGAATGTGTGCTATATATGGCCTTATCGGTTCATATTTAGGTTTTGGGAAGACTTAGAGTCTATGCTTCGTGTGGATGTGATGTAGAAGGAAAGGAATTTAGCTGGGTACTTCTTTGAGAGGGTGTTCATGTGCTGGCAGAGCCTTGGAGTTGATTATATTCGGAGACCAAGTCGGAGTGGGTGACTCTCAACAACGGTCCTAGTTGATTCAAAATTAAAGTGCCGTGCCTAAGGATTTTTAGTCCGCGTTGTGGTTAAGTATCGAGCTGTTGTAATGGATTATGAAAGGGACTTGGAGTGTTCTATGGTATCATCGGACTGCGGTGTAGCATTTGAGGAATGAGAGAAAATAACTTCAGATTCGTAGAGAAATTTTCTTGATGGGTATGCCAGTTGAAGATGCGAATGTGCACCCAAGGAGTGTATGAATTAGTTCGTGGGTTTTGAGGCAACGTGGTATCGTGAAATGGGGTCACTCAGGATGAATGCAGATTAATTTCGTTATTTGAATGGAGCTATTATTATTTCTAAGGCAAGTCCAGAGTAAATTAGAAGAATTCGGATCAGTTAGGAATGGTTGAATTGGCGTGATGGTGGCAATGATCAGTTCATTCAGCGTGTTAAGTTAGCAAGTGATTGTGGCGGTACGTGCGAGGCTTGACGGCCGCCGTAATTTGATTTGTCTGGAGATATTCGATTATAATAGCCTGTTATGTGTAGATGGATCCCGGAAGAGTTATGGTGGTTTAGACCACTACTTGAGGATTGTATTTTCTGCGGTTATGCGAATTCAGTCACGTATTGCAATGGTTCTCCTGAAATGAGTTAAGTGAAAGGTTTCTATATGATGAAGTGTGTATCCTATTAGTGGTTCAGGAGTTATGATGAAATTATTATACTCTCACGTATTGGTATGTTAGTTGCAGTGAACGACATGGGAATTTGAAGTTGGGGATCAATGTTGCAGTTTGGTGTCGACAAGATTGTCACGAGCTCGGATGAGCAGGGAAGAATCCAGATGTTTAGAGTAAGCTTGTATTGTCTTTAGCGTCACATGAGATCTGTGTCCTGTGTAAGAAACTTGGTGTACTGATTTGAGGATTCCCGATTCACTTTACATCATTATTATGGCCGGTGGTATGGATGTGCAGACTTGTTACCTGGTGCGGAAGGTCGTGGGAGCGTATCCCATGGGAAGATTGTATAAGTGTGACATGCAGTCACTTGATTGATTAAATATTGAAACCAAGTACGGAGATTGTGGTACTATCGCTAATGTGAGAATTTATGCCTGAAGGACGCTCTGTTCATTTGGTTGTGAATTGTGGAAGTTTATTCCGGATTTGATAGCTATTCTTGGGTGTGGATCCTTGAAAGGTTTTCAGCTCAGTACAATATGATTAGAGTTGACTTAAGGTCCGTGGACGGATCTAAATGTAAATGTGTGCTCTATGTTACGCCGGATATGTTCATTTCAGCATGGCGTTGCTTACGGAGGAGTCTTTGGGCCTTGGATGTTATATATGTCATCAGCTATTCCATGTATTACTTTAGTGTGTCATGTGGGTTGTGAGACGGCTTGATTATTCGCACATATGTTGTGGTCCTGTGTAGCTTGCAGTGTTATATCAGCAGGATGGCTCCCGAGATGCAAGTCATTTATTGCACCTTAGTCATGCTTGAGTGTTGTAGCGTATGGCTCTATCTGTCTTCCCAAGGATGGTATTATGCACTTGGCGTTCTTGTGGTCGACATTCGGGTATTTTGTAGGTATGAGCATTCTTTCTCATTAAGTATTTCCTTATAGATTATTATATGTGGATCGGGTGGCACGCCGCCACGAGTACATTGGTTGGATCGAGTGGCATGCCGCCAGGGGTATCATGGTTGGATCAGGTTGCAGGCCGCAATGGTATCATGTGTGGATCGGGTTGCATGCCGCAACACTGTGATGTTGAGTATAACTCCCTATATCTATTCTTGTGTGTTTTGTTTCTCATTTTCCAAGGAAGGTTCATAACATCTTTTCGGTTGTCTAATTAGTTATGTGGGTTGAGTAGTTCTTTACTGAGTTCGTTTTCCTTATGTATCACATTCGAGTTTGTAGCTTGTTGGCACATTGTGGCATCATATGAAATATTGGATAGATTTAGAGGTGGCTTATTTCCAGAGCAGCTTGTACTAGGTGAGACGAGATTATTGGACCCGTGATCAGTGCAATCGGATTAATATAAAGTACATTGAAGAGCAAATATCGTTACTCAGTCTAGAATGAGGTAATGGTTCATGTCAGGAGGAGAGACTCCTTAAATTGTGATTCAGCAGGTGGTTATGAGTTTCTACACATCTCTTCCGTCGTGATAGTGTTTCAAGAGTTAAAAGTAGGACTTATATGCGTCATGAGGTGTGTTGTGGGAATAGGATTCTTGGGATTTCGGTTATTGTGGTTAGATGGTGTTATTATGGTCATGTGAATTATGCAGTGCATGGTGTGAATTCAGTAATGGTATACTATCATGTTTGGTATAGTGTGTAGTTATTAATATGGTGTTGGTATGTTGCAAACAGGCCTGGTAGAGAATTTCGGATGTTGAAATTTAGCTCTAATGCTTACTTGACTAAATCAAAGGGAGGATCTTCAGATTTGGCTCGAGCTAATGTCTCAATTGGGTTGTGGTAGCACGGGTAGGTGCATGAGGTGTTAAACAGTGATTTTGGACAACTCCGGGGCAAATCTTAGCATGTTCGAGGATGAACATATGTTTAAGTGGGAGAGAATGTAATGATCCGACCGATCATTTTGAGCTCAAGCGTCTCATTTGGCGGTTTGAGGCCTTGAGTAACTTCACCTCAGGTATTATGACTTGCATGTGATCGGAATTGAATTTCGGGAAGTTCGAATTTGAGTTGGAAAGAAAATTCTAAATTCGGAAGCTTTAAATTGGAGGAATTGACTAACGTTTGACTTTTGAGTATACAACCTCGAAATCGGGATTTGGAGGTTCCAACAGGTTTGTATGATGATTTTGGACTTGGGCGTATGTACGGATCGGGTTTTGGATGACCCGGGAGCATTTCGGCGCCTATTGTGGAAAGTTGGCATTTTGGAAGAATTTGATAAATTTGGCTTGAAGTGTATTTTAGTGTTATCGAGGTCCGTTTGGAATTTCGAGCCTATGAATAGCTCCGTACTGTGATTCTGGTCTTAGGAGCGCGTCCAGATGTGGATTTTGAGGTTCGCTGGTCATTTTGGGGTCATTTGATGAAAGTTGGAAGTTGGAGTTTTTTGGAAGTTTGACAGAGAGTGGACTATTTGATATCGGAGTCGGATTCCGATTCTGATAGTTGGAGAGGTCCATAATATCAAATGTGACTTGTGTGCAAAGTTTGAGGTCAACCGGACATGATTTCATGGGTTTTGGCATCAAATGTAGAAGTTTGAAGTTTTAAAGTTCATCATGCTTGAATTGTGGTGCGATTCATGGTTTTAGCATTGTTTTATGTGATTTGAAGGCTCGAGTAAGTCCGTATTGTGTTTTAGGACGTTTGGTTGAGGTCCTTGGGGCCTCGGGTGGATACGGATGGTTAATAGATCGAGTTGTGTTTGGGGGAAATGTTGAGGATGCTGGTATCTGGTGCAATCGCACCTACGTGCAAAGGGCCGTAGGTGCGAGCCCAAAGTTACAGCGATGTGGTCGCAAAAGCGACATTTGGACTGATCTGGGAGGGCTGATGATGCAAGGATGTTTCCGCATCTGCGAGCCCGCAGATGCGAGGAAAGCTCTGCAGCAGCAAAATGCGAGCTGGGCAGCTGGAGTCGCAGAAGCGGAAGGTCTCCGCATGTGAGAGACCACAAGGGCGCGTTTGGCATTGCAGGTGCGGAGCTGTGCTGGGCAGATGGTATGCCCAGGTGCAAGGTTTTGGCCGCACCTCAGAGACCACAGATGCAGTGAAGTGGCCGCATGTGCGGTAGTCGGACTGGGCAATGTCCTTTTTAAAACGTAGGGTTTGGCTCGATTCCTCTTCATTTTGTCCATGGGAGCCAATTTTGGAGTGCCATCTTCATCAACTATTATGAGGTTAGTGATTTCTTCACATTGTAAGTTAAATACATGGTTTTTATATGGATTCAAGCATGGAAATTGGTAGAGATTTGTGACATTTAAAAAGAAACCTAGAAATTGGTATTTTTGGATTTTTACCCTGAAATTGGACATTGAACATTGAATAAATTTTATATTTGAGTTAGTAATGTTATGGGTAATGTTTATCTTTGAAAAGTTTTGGAATCCGAGCACGTGGACCCGAGGGTAGGCTTAATCGATTTTCCGAGCGGAGATGGAAATTGTTACAATTTGATTTATAATGAGTATTAGAGTATATGTTTATGGATTTGCACATTAATTGAATAGTTTCGGAGCGACGAGCACCGGTTTGAGATGTTAGAGCGGCGTTGGAGCCGGTTATGAATCTTCGGAGCGAGTTAAGTCTCCTATCTAACTCTATGAGGGGAAAACTACCCCTAGGTGATATATTTAATATGTGAAACTTGTTGCGGGGGGCTATGTATGCACGAGGTGATGAGAGTCTGTACGTAGTTAGATTCATGTTATTGTCCGGGTAGACTTAGGTTCACACCATGCTATACTTGTATTACACGGATTATCTTTGCTCGTTTAGTTTTTTTATTTCGCATTACGACTTGAGACTAAACATGCGTAGAGTGATAGACTTGCTATTGTAGAGATTTCACGAGTTTCATGATTTGCCATGGAGTAATGGTGTTACTCTTATGGATTTCTCACGCGCTATGCATTTTCATCGAACTATTTTCCTTATATATTATAACTCACACGTTTATTCGTGAGTGGGGGTCAAGGATCCGTTTAAGCTTCTTATTCTAATGGGATCGGGCCATTCGCCTTGGGAGGATTTATGTACCACACTCTCATGGGAGGATGCTGTTTGCTTCGGCGGTGTAATAGATGCATCTATGGTTCGTGCCGTTCGACCCTCGGCAGTGCACATATTATGATGGGATCGGGTCGTACGCCTCAGCGTTTCTATAAAATATCCTCATGGAATCGTGCGTAATGTTTGGCGAGATGCCAATGTACCTGTGAGTTTTTTTCCCGATTTTAACATATTTGGTGAGGTCCATATATATATATATATATATATATATATATATATATATATATATATATATATATATATATATATATATATATATATATANTTTCGCTTATTTACTCTGCCTCATATTTGATCACCTCCTTACTGTACCTGATAGTATTGGACCACTAGTAAGTGTCGATATCGACCCCTCGTCACTACTTCCCCGAAGTTAGGCTAGATATATATATATATATATATATATATACACACACACATATATATGCTCCGGTTGAGGAGGAATTTGCTAATTGAGAGCTTGAGTTTATTGTAAAGAGGAGAATTGTACCACATATTAATACTTGTTTATTTCGCTTATTTACTCTGCCTCATATTTGATCACCTCCTTACTGTACCTGATAGTATTGGACCACTAGTAAGTGTCGATATCGACCCCTCGTCACTACTTCCCCGAAGTTAGGCTAGATACTTACTGGGTACGCGTTGATTTACGTACTCATACTACACTTGCTGCACATTTTTGTGTAGGCACATTTATGTCTGGTGGTCCTTCGGGCGCGGATGATGCGGGGACTTACCGTGAGCTGGGGTTCATGTTAGGATCTGCAGCCAACAGAGTCTCCTTCAGTGTTATATATATATATTTTTCCTGTCTAATTTATATTCTGGATAGATGTTATATTTTATTTTACTTCCTAGTTGATGCTCGTGCACTTGTGACACCGGATTTTGGTGGTGCTTATGTGTTATACATTAATGTAGTTGCGACAATATTTTCATTCACTTTGTAATACTATGTAATTAAAGAAAATTATGATTGAAAGGGTAATTAAGATAATCGTTTATTGTTAGCTTGCCTGATAGCGGTGTTAGGCGCCATCACGACCTTTAATGAATTTTGGATCGTGACAAGATCCACCCCTAAATATAAATCATCCGCGCACATTGGGGTTGGTAAAGACTCCGGAAGGGCTGCTTCAGCCCAAGCGCCTTAATAAGACAGATCCCGACATAAATCAATATAATATGCTGTGGCGTGCAGCCCGATCCCATAATATCACTTACACTCAGGCCCTCGGCCTCACTCAGTCATCAATCTCTCCATTCTCTCGGGCTCACAATGCCACGAAACTAGCCAAAAATGATGATATGATCTGTACAATAAATAGCAACAGAGATTGAGATAGGATATGAAATGAATGAACATGACTGAGCATGAAATTGCAATTTAAACAAATAATTGAACAGCAATATGACCTCAGTGGATCCCAATAGAATAAGTATGTAGCCTAGACATGGTTTCTAACATAGATCACAACTCAATAGCTCTAGTACATAGAGATTTCATGGTTACAAATAAGATCAGGTAACTACATAGTACCACAGGAATAACGGAGTCACAATTCACACGGTGCACGCCCACACGCCCGTCACCTAGCATGTGCGTCACCTCAACACCAAACACATAAAAAGTAATTTGGGGTTTCATACCCTTAGCACCAAGTTTAGAAGTGTTACTTACCTCGAACAAGCCAAATCCAATGCCGAACTCCAAAAATGCCATCAAGCATGTACCGACCTCTTAACGGCTCGAAAATAGCCAAAAGCAACTCAAATACATCAAATAATGCAAAAGGAAATAAACCCAATCGATAAAGGCCGAATCTTTAATTAAAATTCCAAAATTGACCAAAAAGTCATACTCGGGCCCACGCCTCGGAACCCGACATAACTCACGTAATTCGACAACCCATTCAATTACGAGTCAAACCATACTAGTTTCATTCAAATCCAACTCTGAATCGATGTTCAAAACTCAAAAATTCACTTTATAAATTTTTAGACAAAACCCCCAAACATCACTTTGAAATCATCAATCAAATGCCAAAACGAAGATGGATTCATGAAACATAAATAAAATCGAGTATAGAACATTTACCCCAATCCAAATGGTAAAAATCACCAAAAATTGTCCAAATCCGAGCTCCCCAAGTCAAAATATGACCAAATGAATAAACCTTCGTTTTTAAGTATTTTTGCCGAGCTGTTCCGCCTTGTTTTGTATGCCAAATGATCCTGTAACTCGCTTTTGATGCCTCCAATAGATTTCTTGTGAAATTTCAGTCAATTTAGGCTTTTGAATCACTCCATTTGACCTTATAATGAAGGAGATATGTTGGTTTCAATATTTGGAAATAGTGCATATTTTTAAATACGAAGTCAGTAGCAATTCGTAATTAATCTGAAAAATCTGGCAACCCACTTCTTAGTAAATTGACTATAAAATCCTCATACGATGTCCAAATTCGATGATTCCTTTTGCTATGGCTCCGTAATTACGATACAGATCTAATGCTTCAATAAAATAGAAATTGGAGCTCATTTGCTTAATATGGTACCATTTATGCTTGAAGAAACGACGTCGAAACATAAAAAACGAGCGCAACACAACTCAAACCTATCTGAAACTCACCCGAGCCCCTCGAGACCCTTCCGAAAATACCAACAAGTCCCATAACATAACAGGAACCTACTCGAGACCTTTCACGCATAATAACAAGGAAACGATGAATCATACCTCAAATCAAACTTAATGAACTTTCTACTTCCAAAAACTTGCGCCGAAACATACCAAATCAACTTGGTATGAACTCAAATTTTGCACACAAATCCCAAATGACATAATGATGTTATTCCAATTCCTGGAACCACAATATGTATCTGATATCCTCAAAGTCAACTTCCCGCCAAACTTATGAACTTTCCAATCTTCAAAATTCCAACTTTCGCCAATTTGTGCTGAAGCCTTCTAGAAATATCCAAATGCAAATCCGGGCATACACACGAGTCCAAAATCACCTTCCGGACCTAGCAGAACCATCGAAGCTTCGTTCCGAGGTCAAATTCAAAAAAGTCAAACGTGGTCAACTCTACCAACTTATAGCTTAAACCATGAAATTTATTCCTCCAAATCGATTCCCAAAAACCTAAAAACCAAATCCGATGATTCACATAAGTCATAATACATCATACGGAGCTACTCATGCCCGTAAACTATCGAGCGAAGTGCAAATGATCTAAACGACCGGTCGGGTCGTTACATCCTCCCCCACTTAAATATACGTTCGTCCTCGAATGTGCCTAGAGTTGTTCTTAAGCCATTAGATCACTGTGTAACCGTACCATGCACATACTCGGGGGTGATACCACATCACCCTATTCTATGTAGGCCCGACCACACAACATACTGAAGATCATTACTTCAACATTAGCCCTTAAACCACAGAATCCAATTCCCAACATCTGGAATTTCCTACAAGATCCGAACCTCCCAATCTACACACTGTATAACTCTAAAAAGTGGTATCAAGCCATAACCATAACCCAAGACACAATCACAGGATATACCACGTAACTCGAATACCCATAGCAAAATTTCCGATCACAGTAGCTGCTCAAAACAATACATATCCGGTAATAAACAGCATATCAAATGGAGCCTCATTCTAAAACTTTCGTACACTACCGATGATGAAAGAAACACGCAGAACTCATACCAATTCATCAGATCAACAAGTCATGGAGCTCCCTCTCCTTCGACAAGAACTATACCATTTCTAAGCCGACTTCCGATATTATAGTTCCAAATATACCACAATCAAATCCGTTAGCACCCCTTCTAATGACCTCATCTCATCAAAAACACCATTTTTATTGACATGCAAAACAAGTACAACCTAGAGCCACAAACCGTGCAATCCGTGCAATAATAAGCAACAATTGAAATGTACTCAATTATTGAAAATAACTCAAATGAGAGAACCGTCCTGCAAACCCAACAAGTACCACCATAATGCAATTCTACGAATCCATCACACCGTTGGACCAAAACACACGAATCCAACACAAAGGATCATATCCCTACATAACCAAGCTGCAATGCGTGACCCCATCCAAACACTGGTCTATATGAAATACCTCAAGCCACCATGCTCAAAATCAACAACCACTCGCAATTCAAAATCAAGTACCCAAGGTGCATGACCATAACAACGGAAAAAAAAATAACTCAATACCACAAACCTGAAAGGATCATAACCAAGTTGCAGTCGACCATTCCACACCCCAATCACAAAATCACACGAAAACCGCTATAAGGCTCAAACAGAACCACACCATGTGTGCATATAGCCAAAAAATCACAACCCTTCGTATCATAGAAGAGTAACTCACAGAGTATCTCAGAACATGAATAAGCTCAACTCTAACCAAATGGCACATCCCTCAACAACAGCAGTACAGAGTCAACCAATTTGACTCGGTGTAGATCACACATCCTTATTAGGCCTACCAATGGACCCCAAATCAACTCAGGTCACCCACAAATAGATACATAACCCTCTGAAAGTCCACAATGACTGAACCATAAGGAATAATATTATCTGGCTAGAATTGGCCACATCTTCACAGTCCACAACCACGAAACAATCTGTTTCTGAGAACACCCGGTCTCTAATCATAGAACACAAAAAAAATTTTGTTTCTGAGAACTCCCAGTCTCTAATCATAGAACACACGAATCACCATATCTGATCCCAACTCCACTGCCCGAATGTTTAACACGTCTCTCACACACGACCATCCACAAGGAATACTTCCATAATTTTCTTCCGTGCCACATAGCAGAATCTGAATATCACCAGTCGATCAACTAGGCGAGTACCGCAATACCAATGAAGCATCTGAAGTCAAAACACAGTGCACCTTTTGAACTACACTCTCTTCTCAGGCAATACCACATAGTTATAGCATTCATCTAAACATCGGGAACAGTCCATGATGTCTAAGAATTAAAGACCTTCCCTTCAACACTGAACTGTGACTTGCACATGCAAATCTCAATCCTACACAACACACCACATCTATCATGCAATCATATGAAAAGCACAAGAATCTCATGATCAACTTTGAGTCGCTAGTAGAATACATTCTCGATCAGTTAGAAACCTTCTATTTGATCTTATCTAGGAGAAAATCACAACATGCAGCATGCTTTTCACTCCAGTAGGAAATATCCATATTAAATCATGGTAGAAACCATCGAGAACTCTTTGGAACCCATTGGCACATCATTAAGCCATCAAACTGAATATCTCTAATTCAACCAAACCACGCGGGTCGCAAAACCCAAGAGTGTTGCCACAAAGCACCTGTAGAAACCCACCACATCACAAGCACCCAAATAACCGATCACACCCATTATCGTGCTGATCCAACCTACTACCAAGCTGTCCTATTTCTCCGAGTTCCTTCCGAATTACCCTCAAGTTGACAAGTCTCCTTGTAATAACACTATGATCCTTGACCAAAACTCACCCACGAAATCCTAGCATAAAACCCCACTTCCCTAAGGACCATAATCTGGTGAATTCCCTCTTAAGCACCCCCAAGCACCACAACCGATACACCCACTCTGAAGAGACCTTATATGAACCTGAAACTGTTTCCTTCACCTCTTTGATGAAGTTTATAATCCACAATGATATAGAAATATCGCGAGTTCCGATACTATCCAATGTAAATCTCAGGTTCAAACCATATACAAATTCGAAAAACTCTCAATTGCTACATATAAAACTTGAACCCACTAGAACTTTCTTGGGAGTCGTCCACTCTGCTCAAATCTTACTTGCGCCGACCGGACGGGCCGAACGACCTGATCCCTATTAGCACAACAACACTCAAAGAAGTAATCCACACCTTTAAGAAACCGAGCAATTTCCTACTCCATGCGCACTACTTCCCTAACGAATAACAAATCATGGTAGAAACCACCGAGAAATCTCTGGAACCCATTTGCACATAATTAAGACATTAAAACTAAATATCTCTAATTCAACCAAGGCACGCGGGTTGCCAAACCCAAGAGTGTTACCAAAAGGCACCTGTAGAAACCCGCCACATCACAAGCACCCAAAGAACCGATCAGACCTATTACCGTGCTGATCGAACCTACTACCAAGCTATCCTATTTCTTCGAGTTCCTTCCGAATTACCCTCAAGTTGACACTTCTCCTTGTCAGAACACCACGATCCTTAAACAAAACCCACCACACAAGATCCTAGCATAAAACCACACCGCCCTTAAGGCCCATAAGCTGCTGAATTCCCTCTTAAGCACCCCAAAGCATAACAACCGATACACCCATTCCGAAGAGACCTTATGTGAACCTAAAATTGTTTCCCTCACCTGCTTGATACTGAAGTGTATTATCCACAATGATATAGAAATATCGCGAGTTCTGATACCATCCAATGTAATCTCAAGTTCAAACCATATACAAATTCAGAAAACTCTTAATTGCTATATATAAATCTTGAACCCACTAGAACTTTCTCGGGAGTCATCCACTCTGTTCAAATCAATTGCACCGATCAAACAGGCCGAACAACCTGTGCCCCATTAGCACAACGACACTCAAAGAAGTAATCCACACCTTTAAGCAACCGAGCAATTTCCTACTCAACGCACTACTTCCTTCATGAATAATAACACAATCACCCCATGATTCCCATATACCCATAAAGTGTAACATAACCCATATCCAAAAATTTCTTTACTCGAGTCATCATTGATCTCAACCTGTGCAAGTCATATCTGATTCCCAGGTATGCCTTGTTCGAAACCAGTACAACACATAAACACGCAATCAAATTGTCGATAGCAAACTCCCCCACTTGGCTCAAAGTCGTAGATTAAATCACTCGATAACTCACAATGCCCATACTTTATTATAGCCATAATACCGGAGTGAGATTCAACCAAATCCATCACAAACTCATGTAACACAAACCACATAATATTTTTAATCATCCACTGAGCTCGCATTCCTCCTCGTGACAGTCAGGTCAAATATTTCAACCGGTCCAACTCAAGTCGTACAAATATAGCCCTCTGGTAGACAATAAAGCCTCCATACAACATCAAAAGGATTACACATCTATAGATTACCTCGCAGGTTATAACCCGCCTGCTTAGCCTCAAGCTGACATCTCTTTATACCCTTTCACAGCCACAACTACTACACAATCACCTAATCTTTCTGCGTCTGAACTCATCAACAAGACATGAAAATCTAATTCGTTCCACAATTAAAAACCATGAAATATCCCCGAACACACTCATAACTCGAGACTATGCATCACATCAAGATAGAAATCAAGCACTCGATAGTCCTTTCAACATCTCAATCAAACTCTTCTCGCCACATTCAAACCATATGAACACATCTCGCAGTCACATCATACTCATCACGTAGACATCCAACCACGAATTCCACTCAAGGGACACTACAGGACGTATAAATCCAAAAGCACGTGCTCACATAATCGGAATCTCCACGCTCAAGCTACAACCATAACCTGGACTCAAGTTCTCCAGACTGGCCTATCATCAGCATACAAAAATCACATCACGCACCTCATTCATGTAATCACAAGTCGTCGATGCACAGCTGATACGGAGTGCTCATATGCGCATACGAATGCGTGGAAGGAATTAAAAAAGTTACGCTTCAAGCTGAATCAATGCCGCACGACAAGGAAATAAAGATAAGAAGTATATCCTAAATGTCCTATAGCCTCTCGAAGATAGGTATGGACGTCATCATACTGATCCGCAGACTCTACTAGACACTTGCTCATGACTTGTAGAACCTATGAGCCTAGAGCTCTGATACCAACTTGTCACGACCCAAAATCCAACTAGCCGTGATGGAACCTAACCCAGCCCGCTAGGTAAGCCAACTAACAACTATCCAATTCCAATGAAATTTAATACGACAATTAAGTAAAAGAAAATATCCGAGTCCTCTAAATTTCCCAAGGACTCGTAGTACAAATCATGAGCTTCTAAGATTAGAATTTACAAAGCTGGTATGAAATAAATACATCATATGTTCAAAATTTACATAAACAAATTTTTACAAATCTAAGGCTACCATGAACAAAAGGCAGCTACATCTGGAACGCAAGTACATCTTCAATTCCAGCTCCCGTCGATCACAGCAACATCATCATCCAACATCTGCACGCAAGGCGGAGAAGTGTAGTATGGGTCCAACCGATCCCATGTACTTGTTGATACCCAATTTTCCCCTCATATATTTTAAAATTCATATATACTTTCAAAATAGTGCATGAGCATCAACCTGTATGTTTCCATAATTTTTCTGTAATTTTAAAAAAGGATTTCAATTAATTTATTTTAGCATTATTGTATATAAATAATTACTAATTGCATTACAAACGATTTTATGATAATTTTATTTGCTTAATTTTATCATTTATATTTATACCGAGCTTTGGTTATTTCACAAATAGCCATATGCACATGTTAGGGTTATATGCAATAACTTTGCAATAATAGCCCATGTGTGCATAGTTACCTTATTTCACAAGAAAATAACCTTTTATATTTTTATAATGCTAATTAATTATTTTAAATCATCTTCATACATAAAAATTATTTTTATCATTTAATTAGCTATTTTTACACATTAATTTATTAATAAATCGGGTTTTTAACAAATAGCCCTTTTAATTATGTTTAAATTCGGACCCCCAGCCCAATTATATTAAAACCCCAGCCCAATTCATCTACCCTCAGCCCGTACCCTAATCTACCCAAACCCTGACCCAATTTTATAACCCGCCCCAGCCCAGAATCAATCCTGGTCGTTGATCTCAAAAGATCAACGGTCAAGGACCCCCTTTCCTTTTTTAATTACCCTAACACCCAAAACCCTACCCCGCTCTCTCATTTGGGTCGCCTCTAAATACTCTCCTCCTCTCTTCTCTTTAAGACACCCTCAAACCCTAGAACGCCGTCACTCAAAAATTCCCCCAAACCCCTTCGACTCTTGACCAGATATGGAGTCATCTGGTGATTTGTTGCCTTATCTAGCCTCCTACCTCTACTGGTTGTTCGATTTTTTCGTATTTTGAAGGGATCTCAAGGAGATCCAACTCCGAGTCGACCTAGACTCTTCACTTTCTCGATGAACTTGCTTCGTGTTCGTCACTATGGTTGTGAGTATTGTTATCTTTGTGCTTATGGTTTGAAACTCCAATTTTGGACTAGATTTTTCATCACTCGTTCCATTTTTTAAGAACCCTAATCTCCTTCTACTTGAGTCTGTTCAGATCCTTTTATTTTTCACTAGGCCTACCTCGGGCACAACGAGGATCCCAAATTTGTACGCGAATTTACATTCCCGCAATATGTGTTTAAATACTGCAAGCATTTTTCAGAATCCTTACTAACTTTTTTACCTTTTATTTTTCTTTACTTTTATTATTCCCATCCCCTAAGGTTGGTTCGCACATACTGGCATCATCAGCATATCACACCAGATCTAGAGGCCCTCCACCTCCTCCTCCTTCGAGTAATCCGAAAAGCAGAGGAAAAGCTAAGATGGATGGCTTGAGTGGTATTCGAAAAGAAAACACTGAGAACATCGAAACTACAGACGGTCAGAGCACTCTGGCCCATAATGATTTGGTCTTGCGATTAGAGCAGAAATTACTGGAGTTACAAGGAGAACTTGAGCAGGTCCGCAACTTTGCAAACCACCCCCTCACCCTAAACGTCTCAGACGTTAACCAAAAAAATGTTCAAAATCCAGCGCCTCCTCAAAATACGCCAAACCAACATCCACAAAATCCTCCCGCAACCCATCATTACGCCGCACTAACTCAAAATCCCAATCCTCTAACGGTACCAACTCCTCCACAACACCACCATCAACCAACCCAGTACCCACAATCCACTACCTATCACACCTCTCAAATCACACGTCACCCTGTTCCCGATCCTCAAAACTCCACCAACGATCACCACTACACCAAAATCCCTCGCACCCACCAAAACAACCCCATATACGTGGAAACACTACCTCAGTCCACTCAATAACCTCTTATACACCAGAATCTACTGAAAAGGACCTGCTCATCAAGAACATGGCCGAGTAACTCAAGAAGTTGATGTGTCGCGTTCAGGGTATTGAAGGAGGCAAGGGGATAGAAGGTCTGAACTTTGAGGAATTATGCATACAACCAGATGTGGAACTAGCAGAGGGTTACAAACCTCCCAAGTTCGAAATGTTTGATGGAACATGTGATCCAAAGGTTCATTTGAGAACTTATTGTGACAAGCTCGTGGGGGTCGAAAAAGATGAAAAGATTCGAATGAAGCTCTTCATGAGAAGTCTTACCGGAGATGCCTTGTCCTGGTACATAAGCCAGAAACCTAAGAAATGGGTCAATTGGGTGAGCATGGCATCAGACTTCATGGATCGGTTCTGGTTCAATACGGAGAATGCACCAGATGTCTTCTATATCCAGAACCAAAAGAAGAAGCCAACTGTGACTTTCCGGAAGTATGCTACTCGGTGGAGGTCAGAAGCAGTCAAGGTCAGACTGGCATTAGACGAGGAACAAATGAACAAGTTCTTTATCCGAGCACAGGACCCACAGTATTATGAGAGGCTAATGGTTATTGAGAATCATAAGTTCTCCGATATCATCAAACTCGGAGAAAGGATTGAAGAGGGCATTAAAAGTGGGATTGTGACACATTTTGAGGCACTGCAGGCCACGAACAAAGCATTGCAATCAGGAGGAATATCAAAGAAGAAAGAAGTAGGGGCAGTAATGGTGGCCCATGGTCCATAATATCCACTCACATACCAAACACCTCCACCTACATACAAACCCTCACCTCCCAGATATCTCAACCCGCCACCGCCTATCATACTTATGAGACCTAGCCAGCCTACTATCACTCACATCCAACTCGTCCAAATTACCAGAAACCTCAACCTAATTTTGATCGCAAACCACCCAGACAATACACCGCCATCGCTGAACCCATCGACCAGCTGTACGAATGATTGAAGGTTGCTGGTTAGGTCACCCCTATTCCCGCTGTGGCAATGGAGAATTCATCTCAATGGGTCAGCCCGAAAAAAACCTGTGCATATCATTCCGATATGAAGGGGCATACCATTGACGAGTGTCAGACATTAAAAGATAAGATCCAGACATTGATTGATAATAAGGTCATACAGGCGAAAGAAGCTGCACTCAACGTCCACAACAATCCTCTTACAGATCATAAGGGCGAAGGGATCAATGTGATAGAAACTGACGAGGAGTGGGATCCCGAAGGATCAATTGGACTTATCAAAGAGGGTGACGATCCTATGAAGCCAGTAGTCACGCTCAATCCCATTGTGGTACAGGTACACCCGCAAATTGAGGTTGAGGTAACCACGTCGGTCCCATTTGAGGATGAGGTAGCACCACCTACAGCCACACCTGTTCCATTTGAGGCAGAAGTGGCCACACCATTCACAGTGACAGTAGCAACTACACCTCCTTTCAAGTCCAATGCTATACCTTGGGATTACGTTGCCGAAGCTAGGTAAAAAGGAAAGCCAAAATGGAAGAATCCGGTGCCGCACAGGGAATGACCCAAAACTGGAAAGATCTATACACCCAAAAATTTGGGAGGAACAAGCAAGGAGGCTGCTACTAAACAACCTTTTATTGAAACCGGACCAGACGATCTTTGGAGGAAAGTACAGGCGAGAGAATACTATGTCGTCGACCATCTAAACAAGACTTCTGCCCAGATATCCATCTTGCCGCTATTGCTAAATTCTAAAGCACATAGGAGTGCTCTGATGAAGGTGTTGAATGAAGCTTATGTACCCAACAATATCACCAGTGGAGAGATGGCCAACATGGTAGGGCAAGTGATGGAGAGTCACAAAATCATTTTCCAGGAGGATGAACTACCGCCTGAAGGGTTAAGTCACAACACGACACTGCATATCACGGTACAGTTTGAAGATAAATTCATTGCTAGGGTCCTAATAGATGGGGGCTTGAACCTCAACATCTGTCCATTAACTACTTTGAAGAGGATGGGTAAAGGTTTGCCTGAGATACGAGCAGGAACTATGAACATGAAAACATTTAATGGGTCTCAAAGGGCTACGATCGGGGAGATTAACCTTTGTCTGCAGATGGGACCAACTTGGTTTGATATGGGGTTCCAATTACAATCTTCTATTGGGTCGCCCTTGGATACATGCCACTGGGGCTGTAGCTTCCACCCTGTACCAGGACGTGAAGTTTGAGTGGAACCATTAGGAGGTAGTCATTCACGGAGATGGAAGTAACCCCATTTACACCAGTCAAACCATCCGGGTCATCGAGAATAGAAGAAGGCTGGATTGAGAAACTTATCACCATATTGAACATGTCAACACAATTGAAAAGGACAACTGGTGGAGTAACAAAATAGAAAGCATAGTGGCATGGTCTGGGTATGAACCCGGCAAAGGACTTGTGAAGGAACTCTAGGGCATTACTAAACCGATACAGTTGAAACGTCATGGTACCACCTTTGGACTTGGGTATCAATACACTTGGCATGAATATGAGTATTGGCCGCCTCCATGGCGTGGTCTTTATTACCCTCTCCAGTAGCCGACACCACACCTAAGTCAGACTTTTTACCAAGTCGATACAATATAGGAATCTGCAGAGGAAGAAGCTTTGGCTGGACTGAGAAACTTGTTCCTGGAAGACGAGGATATGGATTGCAATGCGATAATGGAGGAGGAGGAAGAAGGCCTCACCATTCGAACCATGGAGAAGGGAGCTGTTCTCCGGAATTGGACTGCCACACTATCCTGAGCCCGCCGAGTCCCTGGGTAGCTTGGCAATTAGCCTAACTTATTTTATAGCTATACTAGGCATTTAGGATATTTTCAGTAATTTTGTTTTATAGACGCATTTTTGTTTTGAATAATTGCTCGAGCCATCAAGCCGTACCTGTTTTGGATATTTTTTAATTTAACTCAATGCATTGCTATTTAGTATTCATTGTTATCTTTCACATTTTTTTCTTCTACAACGTTATTATTACTTTTCTTGATGAAACGATGACTGTGACATGTAATGAGACAACGCAATATAAGGATAGTGACCCAGAAGAAGAAGATGAAATACCTGAGGAAGTTGTCAGAGAGGTTGAGGACTTTCAGAACAAACCTAAGTCCAACTTGGACAAAACGGAAGCAATCAACTTGGGAGACGCCAAGACCGTTAAGGAGAGTCGCATAAGCATTCACTTATCACCCTCAGAGAAGGAAGAGTACATTCGTTTGCTGAATGAATACGAGGATATCTTTGCATGGTCATATGATGACATGAATGGTCTGAGCACATCCATAGTGGCTTATAAGTTGCCTACCAATCCAACGTGTCCGTCGGTAAAGCAGAAACTCAGGAAGTTCAAACTAGACATGAGCCTGAAAATTAAGGAGGAAGTCACTAAGCAGATCAAAGCCAAAGTTCTCAAGGTAGTTGAGTACCCAACCTGGCTAGCCAATATTGTACCAGTTCCGAAGAAAGATGGGAAAGTCAGGGTGTGTGTTGACTATCAGGATTTAAAAAGAGCAAGTCCCAAGGACGACTTCTCACTGCCAATACACATCCTGTCGACAATTACGCCAAGCATGAACTCCAATCCTTTGTAGATTGCTTCGTGGTTTATCACAAGATCTGGATGGATGTAGAAGACACAGAGAAAACAGCTTTCATTATACCGTGGGGAGTATACTGCTACAAGATGATGCCATTTGGTCTAAAGAATGTTGGGGCTACTTCCATGAGAGCGATGACAACCATCTTCCATGACATGCGATACAAGGCAATAGAGGTGTATGTTGACGACGTCATCATCAAATCCAAGATGGCTACTGATCACATAGCATATTTGAGAAAGTTATATGACAGGCTAAGGAGGTACAATCTAAAACTGAACCCTGCAAAGTTTGCATGCGGGGTTCCCGCAAGAAAGCTATTGGGATTCATCGTTAGCCACCGGAGGAATCGAGTTGGACTCGTCCAAAGTTAAGGCTATCCAAGAGTTTCCGCCACCAAAGAGCAAGAAGGACGTGATGAGCTTCCTCGGATGCCTCAACTATATCAGCCGCTTCATAGCACAATCCACGGTGATATGTGAACCCATCTTCAAAATGTTGAGAAAAGATGCCGAAACCAGTTGGACCGAGGATTGTCAGAAGGCTTTCGACAAAATCAAGGAATACCTATCTACACCGCCAGTCCTAGTCCCGCTAGAACCTGGGAGACTGTTGCTTCTGTCTGTATTAGACTGAGCTTTCGGATGTGTTTTGGGATAACATGATGAGACAGGAAGAAAAGAGCAAGCCATATACTACCTGAGTAAGAAGTTCACACCTTATGAAGCACGATACTCTCTACTGGAACGCACTTGCTGTGATTTGACATGGAAAGCTCACGAATTGTGGCATTACTTCTGTGCCTATACCACATACCTCATATCTAGGATGGACCCTTTGAAGTACATCTTTCAGAAGCCCATGCCAACCTGGAAGTTAGCCAAGTTGCAGATATTGTTAAGTGAGTTTGATATTGACTATGTAACTTAGAAGGCAGTCAAAGAACAAGCATTGGCGGACCATCTTGCCGAAAACATCCAGATAAGAATTTCAACGATCCCATCCCGGTGAGGATCCATAATCAACCGGCTTAATATGCTCATGTAGAGGAAGAAACGGATGGAAAACCTTGATTCCACGACATCAAAGAATATTTTGCGAAAGGAGAATATCCGGAACAGGCAAACCATACTCAGAAATGCACACTACGGAGGTTGTCCAATCACTTCTTCCAAAGCGGAGGAAACCTGTATAGAAGAACTCCTGATTTGGGGTTGTTAAAGTGTGTTGATGCAAAAGAGGCTTCCAGATTGATTGAGGAGATACATGCCAGAACTTGCAGCCCACATATGAATAGCTTTGTTCTAGCCAAGAAGATACTTAGAGCTGGATATTTTTTGATGACCATGGAAACAGATTGCATCCGGTACGTATAGAAATGCCACCAATGCCAGGTACATGCAGACATGATAATGGTACCCCTAATGAGCTCAACACAACCAGTGCACCTTGGCCTTTTGCTACCTGGGGAATGGACGTCATTGGTCCAATTGAGCCCACCGCCTCTAACGAGCACCAGTTCATCTTGGTGTCCATCGATTACTTCATGAAATGGGTAGAGGCTGCATCCTATAAAGCTGTAACCAAGAAAGTCGTCGCAGATTTTGTCAAGGATCGTATTGTTTGCCGATTCGGGGTTCCCGAGTCCATAGTCACGGATAATGCCGCCAATCTCAACCGTGATTAGATGAAAGTCATGTATGAAACCTTCAAAATCAAACACAAAAACTCTACAGCATACAGGCCTCAAATGAATGGAGCAGTGGAAGCAGCCAACAAAAACATCAAAAGATACTAAGGAAGATGGTAGAAAATCACAAGCAATGAAGAATGTTCAATTTGTATGGCCTCAGTGATGAGAATATTTTGTGTGCCACTTTTGATCGAGAAGTTACCCTTTTCCCTATTGGGATAACGTACCACAATCCGCATATCAACTTGGGCATGTCACACCTCCTTTTTTCTACCCCGAAATGGGGTATAAGGGAGTTTTTTCCAATTTAAGTGACAATCGAAACGTGATTATTTATATTAAATCAGAGTTGCCACTTGGGATCATTTATGGTATCCCAAGTCACCGGTTTAAAATCCCGAAACGAGGAAGTTGACTCTTATTTATGGTTTGCGTACGCAGAAATCCAGGTAAGAAATTCTGTTAACTCGGGAGAAGGTGTTAGGCATTCCCAGGTTCCGTGGTTTTAGCATGATCGCTTTGATCATACTTGGCTTAATCAATTGTCTAATTACTCATTTTAGAACCTATGTGCATTTGCCTCTTTTAATTAAGAAATTATCTTAAAACAGGTCACGCGCACGTGTACCATTTGTTTGGCGCGTAAAAAATCATGTCACGCGAACGTGTCCATAATCAATAACTCTTTATTAATATTAATAAAGCTTAGTGGATGTTGCGCGAATGCATACTCCGATTTTGTTTTTAAACTCGTAATTATGTCACGCGAACGTGTCCACAATCATGACGATACATTAATCGTGCCTAAAGCAGACTACAAACATTCATTTCTAGTATCTAAATTAAAAAATTAATGTGAGGGCCATATGTGATTCAATTATGGATGGCACGCCTCACTCTATTTTTAAAGGATTGTACTTAACTAAAGCAGTCTAAAGATGTTCGGGTTTTAATCTAAATTAAAGTTCAATTTAGACCTACTCATTACAAGTATGAGTGGGATATATGTGCATTCCCTAAACACCAAATGGCATCATGCTTCTGTGGATTAACCTCCAACGCCTCCTCCAACTTTGAGATGGCATCAAAAATCATCTTCTTTGATTCTGCGACAAGCTGGAACTGTGGCAATTCCAACAACGCACCTCCCTACCTCGTCAAGTTATCAGCATCGAGAGGATCTTTAGCATAGGTAGCTTCGGCAGTCTTGCGGGCGTGCTCGAAGAAGAGGAGGCGATCAAAATCGTTTTGCTCCATTACTAAATTTGTCGATTTGGCTTTGTGTGATAACTTTATCAGTTAGGGTTCTAATATTCAACCTATATAAGCCGTTCACGTAAAGCTGTACAATTCTACAGCAATCAAGCAGAATACACGTAAATGGTGCAAAAAAGCCGATCTAAGTATTTCTTCACCAATTCACAAACACAAACAAACCAGCCAAAACGAGAATATCTCAAAGGAGACAGATTAGCAGCCGTATATGAGTTGAAACCCGGACCAGAAAACCTTGACTGAAACCGCACAGGTACGGAAAACCTCAACAATCGAGTAGCAAATTTTGACCTCAAAAACCTCTTGGTAATCCAGATTTTCAGAAACCTTTTCTTGGTTTTGGGTGTGTGTGATTTTCAGGCAAGTTGTAGTAAGTCTAAGAAGGAGCAGCGATGGGTGTTGGGGGGAATTCGATTTCTGGTGAAGTGCGACCTTGGCGGCAGAGAGGTCTCAAGCGAAGGAGTATGGTGTTCGGCGGCATAGAAGCTGGCGGCGTGAGAGGTTTGACCATGGGGGGGGGGGGGGGTCTGTTGTACTGATGTTGGTTTTAGGGGTGAGGTGAAGAAGACGAAAAATCAGGGGGGGGGGGAGTCTCAGATGTTCCAGCGGCGGATGTCCTAGGCGTTAGGTTAGCAAGGTCTAAGTCTTGCGGCTGATGTTGAATAGCTGAAAGGTCTTGTGTTGTGGGTTGTTTTGCTTTGTGTAGAAGATGATGGTTCGGGGGGGGGGGGGGCCGTTTTGGTGTATAAACGGCGGATAGCTGAGGGTCCCCTATGTATAGGGTTTTTTTAGGTTAAGAGAGCATGGGTTTGATCTTATTTAGCCTTAAAATTGGACCAAAGACTAAAAATAGACTATAAAATTCATAAAAATGGGATAAACCAACCCAAAACTAACTCTTCCTTCTAAAAAATATATACATTTTATAACATAAAAATATAAGACTAACCTTAATTAATTAAAATAGACAGTATTACGTTGTGAGACTATTTTGCTATTTTTTCAAGATTATATAAAAAATAAAAATCCTAGTAAAATAGTGTGACAACAAAAAATCAATGAAACTATTTTTGTAATTTTCATTTTTTTGTGATAAAATAAAGTAAAAGAGTCAAAACTAGTTGAAATAGCTATATTCGACCTATACCAAATATTTAAATGCTAAAATATGTAAAATATTGGGGAGGGTCAAAAATCACATGTCTACAGCTGCCCCTCTTTGACTGGAGACACGAAGTAATTTCTGACAAAGAACGAGTAGACAGATTTTTTGACCCAACCCTTATTTTGGGAGACCAAAAACTAAAGAAAGGAGAATGCGACCGAGCCTTGGTATCTGAGTTGCCTACATATCCTTGGCTATAAAGGAATCAGGCCATGTGTAGTTAAGAAGTAGGAGCAGTGATGGAGTACCGAGGTGGAGAGCCGATTGAGGTGCCGTTCCGTCGAGGTTCCGGTCCGCGGTCCTGTTATTACATCAAAATTAAAAAAATGAAAAAGACTAACTAAGCCTGTCAGCTGTGAGTTACAAAATTCCTATCTATAAGACTTCTGAAGCTTGATCTTGAGTCTTGAATGGTTCTTCATGTAGACTTTAGATTTGAACCTTGATGCTTGCTAGCTGCAGGTGCTGATTCATTCTTCTGCGCCTTTTTCGGATCAAAACTGGACACACCGTGCTCGTGACTTCAGCCACGTCTTGAGCAGTTAACATCTTCCTCCGCTTCTGCATTTTGGATTCACTTCATTTTTTCTTTTTCCTTTTTTTATTTTGGATTGAGACTACTTCTGTTGGTCATCTCGGACTGTTGACCCGCATTCTTGCCGCGAGCTTCTGCTACTTCTATCTTGAATTGAATTCTGAAATGACTTCCCTTGTTCTCTAGGTGGGCGCCTGCTACTGACTTGAAACTTGAGATAATTCCGAAACAAATTCCCTTGTTCTCCAGGTGGGTACCTGCAATCACAACAACGAAACAAACAAAATTTTCTGCCCCAGTTTGCACTCAGAAGACTTGTGAGTTGTTAGCAGAACTATAAACCACTTATGCTATTGATGCAATGATGAAAGTAAACTAGAGACTCGACTAGGATGTGCATCTCCTATGAGTAAAACCAAGACACTTTAACTAGCAAATGCGTCTGCTAAAAATAAAACTGAATGACCCAGATAAGGAAGTGCGTCTCCTAAGGGTGAAACTTGAATGAACCAAACTAAGAAGTGCATCCCCTAAGGCTGAAACTTGAATGAACCAAACTAGAAAGTGCGTCTCCTAGGGATAAAACTTGTATGACTCATACTAGGAAGTGCGTCTCCTTGGAGTAAAATCTCAATTTAGGAAATGCGTCTCCTAAAAGTATATCCTCAAAACCCCATACTAGGAAGTGCGTCTCCTAGGGGCGAAACTTCAATGACTCAAACTAGGAAGTGCGTCTCCTATGAATGAACTCTCAATTTAGGAAGTGCGTGTCCTAAAACAAAAATATAACATGAAAAAACCCAAACTAGGAAGTGCATCTCCTATGGGTGAAACTTCAATGACTCAAACTAGGAAGTACGTCTCCTATGAATGAACTATCAATTTAGGAAGTGCGTCTTCTAAAGATGTATCCTGAAAAAACCCAGACTAGGAAATGTGTCTCCTATGGGTGAAAATTCAATGACTCAAACTAGGAAATGCGTCTCCTATGAATGAACTTAAATGAACAAAATAGGAAGTGCATCTCCTAGTGGTGAAATCTCAATTTAGGAAGTGCGTCTCCTAAAACAAAAATATAACTTGAAAGACCCAGACTAGGAAGTACGTCTCCTGAAATAAAATATAACTTGAAAGGCCCAGACTAGGAAGTGCGTCTCCTAGGGGTGAAACATCAATGACTTAAACTAGGAAGTGCATCTCCTAGGAATGAGTTTAAATGACCAAAGCTAGGAAGTGCGTCTCCTAAAAACTATAATCTGAAAGATCCCTACTAGGAAGTGCGTCTCCTAACAGGTAAAATTTCAATGACTCTAACTAGGACGTGCGTCTCCTAGGGGTGAATTTAAATTACCAAGACTTGGAAGTGCGTCTCCTAGGGGTGAAAACTTTAGTGACTAAAACTCATATGATCCAAACTAGGAAGTGCGTCTCCCAAGGGTAAAAATCTCAATTTAGGAAGTGCGTCTCCTACAACGATATATAACTCGAAAACCCAGACTAGGAAGTGTTTCTCTTAGGGGTGATGTGTGATCTTCTCAATAGCCTTTGCGTAAGCATAATTGGGGCATTACACCTAAAAAATTCAAGCTTCCAAGCTTTGATATGAACATAGCTTTCGTCCCTGTTTCAAACAAAGAAAACTTGTGAGTTTAAACACGGTGGTTGGTTTGTGGCTTTGACTTTGAGGGCGATTGCTCCTTCACTTGCCATGATAACTTTGATTTTACCTTAAAAGACATTGGTTGCTTACTAACTAACCACTTTCTCTGTCACCCTTATCGCAGAAAACACCTCTGATTCATTCAAACTCAACACCATCTATCCGTTGCATTTTGCTCATGAATTGACATTTACCGAACCTATGTATTTCACATGAATCCCAAAGCACATTGATTGTTACCGACTCAGTGCGCATACTATTCTTTCCTGACTTATGCCACTTTGATGTGCTGGCCAGACTCCGTTTTGTGCAATTGGAAAACTAGTAGCAAATTTTGAAGTCATTTCTCACTTGTTCTGACCAAACATACTCAGGAAGAGAAAGTAAAAAAGACAAAATGAACAGAGTAAAGGACTATGGAAAGAGATGATTCCTAACAAGAAAACTACAAAGTAGAAACTTATCAGATGTGGATACCAACTCTAATGACCATGACATGCACCTTTGGATTAAGTGGCCTAATCTGTCAAGCAAGTCTAATGTTCAACTCTTGTTGTACCTCTTCGGCGTGAAACTTGGCTTCAATGCTCCGATTATCCTATCTTATTCACAATCCTTATTCGACTTGTAGTGCCCGAAGGGTTTTCACCATCAAGCCTCTCTCATTTTGTTCTTTCTCTCAACTTACCGTCGCCTTATGGTGCCTGTGAAGGTTTTCACCGATAATACTCTCTCATTTTCTTTCTTTTCTTCTTCATTCCACCGATTCTATAGATGACAAGGTATTCACCATAGTAAAAACATCATTGACCAGAGTAAAAATATCATACGCTCCAGGCATGGCTAACTCAGCACTCTCAAAGATTATCTGGGAGGTCTTCTTGGACTTAATGTGGCCTTTGGACAGGGTTAGAAAGGAATGATATCACAAAGGCTCAAAACAACTAAGATAACAGGGTTAATTTATTTACAACTTTTGGAATTCATTTTAAAAACTTTGCCCCAATTCTGAAACAAGGGAATTTGGCTCTTTTTTTCTTTTTCTTTTTGAGATGGACTTTCTAAGAAAGACTGGCCCACTCTCGACTTCGTGGGATTATGAAATATTTTATTTGGTATGACCGAACCATAAGGCTGCCTACGTCTCTTGTGGTGACAAGAATCAGGTCAAACGTAGTTCACATCTACTTTTTGTTACTATTTTCTTTTTTCTTCTTTTTTTTCTTTTTGTCTTTTTCTTCTTTTTTTTCTTTTTCTTTTTTTTTTCCTTTTTTTTCTTTATCTCTATTTTTTCTCCTTTTTTTAAAAATTTTCCTTTTGGAATGAACTTTCTAAAATAAACCTATGGGGACATTATCTTTTTTTTTCGTATGACTCTAACTTGATTCCAAAAGAGGGTAGGTCAGAGAAATCCGTACAGACTCAAAAGGGTATCGAATGGTATAAGTGTTTGGGTAGCTGAAAGAGGGCCTCCCAATCCCTGAAAATTCCGTACAACACATGCAACTTGAAATGAAAAAGGAAGAGCACACACAATATTTCTTTTACAGCTTCGGCATTGATATCACTTATATGCTTTCCACTTTTTTTAGTGCCTTGTCAAACACAGAACACTCATTGGGTGATTTCTTCTTCACGATGGATACACTCCATCTGTTTGGAGCAAACTCCCTTGACTTTATCTTGTAAATTGAGGTGTACTTGAACTCAAAATTTCTCACTTCAAATTGTTGGGAGCACTCTCTCGTAACAAATTCTTGTCGTCCCATTAACTTCCCAAACTATCTGCCCAGTTTCAAACAATTCGGGCTTTACGTGATCTCAAAATGCCTTTAATTATTTCCCTCAAATGTCCCTATCATCTTCAAAATTGTTTCATTGCTTCATGATTAAACTAACCTTTAAGACCAGACTGAGAATTACGCGTACATGCCATGTCACTAGAGTCTGCAGGAAAAGAACTATAAAAGGAAAAAAGAACTAAACAAAAATGACTAGTAATTACAGAAAACAGAAAACTGCATTAGACAGACGGTGAAAGGGATTGAACAACAAGACAAGAAAACTATACTGGGGTTACAACCCTCGAACAAACCTAGATAGCACTAAACGAGCTACTACGACAAAACAAACTAGGCAAAATAAAAGGATAGAAGGGTTTGAGTCACAAGACAATTTCTGGATTACAACCCTGAAAATAACCCGGACAACAGAAATGACAACAAAATAAACCACCAAGACTCCTCCCCGGCTAGCCAAGAAAGGAGCATCTTTCCAATCACCAAGCTCGACATCTTATCCACTGAGTTTCGCATCAACATTACTAGGACCTTCACAAGTCTCCATTACATTGACCTTAGCAAATTGCATTTTGGGTCCCTTTTGCCAAGTCGTTCTTATGATCAACTTGTGGAACCGAGACTGATAGCGCTGAAAACTTTACAGCAAGTGGCCCTCCGAGGATCTCAGGAGAGTTCTCATATTCCTTATCAACACAAATCATACCCACCATACGCGTCTCATTATGAACAGGTGATGGACTTTGGCTAGTGTCTACTGCATCTGGATTTTGCACGACAATGTCACCTGCCTCAATAAGCTTCTGAACTGCTCTTTTCAGATACCAACACCTTTCTATGCTGTGACCCGAGGCATTAGAGCAATGTGCGTACCATTGAGAATAATCAAAATTCTTTGGTAGAGGGTTCGGCATTTTTATTTGAATCGGCTTCAATATGTCTAATTGCCTCAACCTTTGGAAAAAACTGGCATATGATTCTCCAATAGGAGTGAAAGTCCTTTCTTTTTTCTGTTCCCTTTTCATTTTGTACTCTGGCCTCGATTGGAACCTTTTGCGGGTAGGTGGTTGATATGCTTGAGGAGGTGGGTAAGATATTTGTGGAAATGGTGGAGGCCATCGCAGGTCCTGTGGATGTGGAGCATATGGTGGTGTATTGTGGATGGAGTACTATGAAGGTGAGGTATGACTTTGGGGATTTTATGGAGAGAAGTAGTATTGGGGAGGATTATCTGGAGTATAGGGATATCCATGGGGTCGATATTGAGGCTGAAAGCGTTGAGTAGGAATGCCCACGGGATCCTGTCATTTGCGGGGCTCAGCAACATCTTTTCTATCAATGGGAAGACTGTCCCAAGCCACTTGTTCGTTCCATCAGAACCAAAACTCCCTAAACCATTCCTTGGGTTTCTTTTCCATCTAAGATAGGGAGGAGCGGTCTGGGATAATATCTTCATTGTACTGATAGTGCCGAACAAAATCTTGAGCTATGTCACCCTATTGTTACGACCCGACCGGTCGTTTTAAGAAATTAAGCTTCGTTCAGCGGCATAAGGTCTGGAACAACTTCAGAATATGAGTGTCGACTTGCGTGCATGGTAAAAATTCGGTTTTCGGGTGGTTTAGAGTCAAATTGGAAGAAGGAACCTAGTTTTGGAAGTTTGAACGGTGAAAAGTTGACCGGAATTGGACTTTTTGGGTAAACGACCCCGGAATGGGTTGTGGATGATCTCAACAGCTTCGTATGGTGATTTTGGACTTAGGCGCGTGTTCGGATTGTGTTTTGGAGGTCCGTAGCTAATTTAGGCTTGAAATGCCGAAGTTTGAATTTTTGAAGTTTCCGGTCCGATAGTGAGATTTTGATCCGAGGGTCCGAATGGAATTCCGGAAGTTGCAGTAGATCCGTCATGTCATTTGGGATGTGTGTATAAAATTTCAGGTCATTCGGACGTGGTTTGGTTAGGTTTTTGATCGAAAGCGTGTTTTGAGAGAATTTGAAGTTCTTAGGCTTAAATCATTGATTAATTCGAGTTTCCGACGTTGTTTTAGGTGGTTTAAGGATTGCTACGAGTTTGAATGATGTTATGGGATATGTCCGTAGGTTTGGTTGGGGAACCGGGAGCCTCGGGTGTGTTTCGGATGGGCTATGGATCATTTTCCTCCTATTTGAACTGCTGTTGTTGCTGCTTTCGCGATCGCGAAGATTCTCCCGCGATCGCGATGCCTTGTTGAATAACACCCTAAAATCCTTCATCGCGTTTGCATTTAACCTTCCGCGATCGCAAAGGTCTATTTTTCTTTACTTCGCGATCCCGTCTGTAGTCCCGCGTTCGCATAGTGGGAATTAGGAGTTGGGGCAGTTGACCACGTTTCCTCTTCGCGTTCGCATGAGCCCCTCCGCGATCGTGTACGTCCCTACCCTCTGTTCTTCGCATTCACATCCTTGTTCACGCGATCGCGAAGTGCAATCTGGGCAGCCTCGAAATTTCTTATACGCGATCGCGACCCTTCTCCCGCGATCGCGATGCACAAATACCTGGGCAGACAGATTAAATCCCAAATTCGAGGGTTTCACCATTTTTATCATATTTTGACTTCTAGAGCTCGGTTCTTGGCGATTTTTGAAGGGACATTCACCTGGGCAAGTTGGGTAAGTGCTTCTCACTCGGTTTAGACTAATTTCTATGAATCTCCTCCTATATTCATCATTTAATTTCGGATTTTGAATGAAAAATTGATAAAACTTCTTAGACCGAATTATTGAGTTTCGAATGGGTTTTTGACATACGATTTGAGAGATTTTTATATGGTTAGACTCGTGAGAGTATGAGGTTTCTGAAAACGTTAATTTTGCCCGATTCCGAGACATTGGCCCGAGGGGCATTTTGGTCATTTAACATAATTCCGCGTATTAGCTTCGAATTTAATTGTAGAATCTATTAGTTGAAGTTTTATTTACATTATGAAATTTAATTGAATAGATTTGGGCAACTTGGAGTCTAGTACTCGTGGCAAGAACGTGGTTTCTAGTTGATTTTGAGCCGGTTCGAGGTAAGTATCTTGCCTAACCTAGTGTGGGGGACTTCCCCTTAGGATTTGAGTCTTCTCTGTTGATTGTAATCCAAGTACGCGAGGTGACAAGTGCGTGCTCGGACTTATTTGTGGAAACTTGGCCTTTTAGGATTCTTAGGTCCTTATATTCACTGAGTATGAAGTTGTTCTTGATATGATTGAATTCCCTATTACTACTTTTCACCTCTACACGTTTTACTTGGAATTAACTGCTTTATGGTTCATTCTTATTTCCTAATTGACTCTTATTATTGCTTAACTGAAGATCTTTCCTCTATTGTCGCATTATCTTTCATAACTGCTTGTTATTTTATCGGGAAAATCATTATTATCACCCATGTATTTATTTAGTCTTAATTGAAATTGTTGTATATCTTGCGTAACCTGCCCAACCTTTTAAAGAAGAGTAGATATTCTATGTTTAGTTGATATTTCCTTATTTGAAATTTACTTGACTCGTATTAACTCCCTTATTTTTGAACTACATGTTATGGGGTCGTTGCTTCATATTATTTTCTCCCTTGTTGAGTTGTTCTTATTACGTTTAGTATTCTCTATTGAGTTGATTCACTCGTTGTGATCGTGTATATACTTTTATTGATGCTGTTGTACTTGGGGTGTTGATGCACGAGGTTTCTGCCGTGCGGTTATTGATATTGTGATGCACGAGGTTTCTGCCGTGCGGTTGTTGTTATGGGGTCGCACGAGGTTTCTGCTGTGCTATTGCTACTATTGATATATTGCATATGCGGCGTAACAAGGCAGGATGTGTATATATGCTTATATGTGGGTTGCGCATGTGGCAAAATAAGGTGGGAACATTATGATGCACGTGTGGTGAAACAAGGCGGGCACTTATTATGTTATTATTTGCACATGTGGCGGAACAAGGTGGGCTATGTCAGGGGTTGATTGTGAGTATTTGTGATGGCCTGAGGGCATTTCTATTTTTCTCAAATGTTGTGATTGTGGTACGTTTACCTATATGAACTTTTTCTCGTGGGAGTTGTGAGGTGAGTTGTCAGTGTGACCGTGAGGCTGATGAGGGCACGGGATGCCAGTGGTTAGATTTCAGGTACTGGGACTCATGAGTTGTAATTGTCCGAGATTCGGTAATTCGTGGTAATTGTTGGATAAGACCTGATTTGAACACCGTCGTAGGATCTGAGTTATTGTTTTGTTTTTCCCTTTACCGTATTGTGACTTTAGGATTTGGGATGAGTTTTTGCCCATCCTCATGTGTCATCATTCTTAATATTTGTGTTGTTACTTGTTGTTCTTTTCCCTTATTGTGATTGTAGCATTGTTGGTCATTTCGTACAGTCTTTATATAAATATATATATCATGTTCCGTTGTTCCTACCTTTGCACTGTTATTAGACCGGTAGGTGTCTCGACTGTTCCTCGTCACTACTCCACCGAGGTTAGTCTTGATACTTACTGGGCACCGCTGTGGTGTGCTCATACTACTCTTCTGCACATTTTTGTTGTGCAGATCCAGGTATTTTCCACTCAGTTCTATCACCCTTGGGAGGAGGCGTTCTGTAGAGACTTCGAGATATATCTGCTACGTCCGCAGACCGAGGAGTCCCTTTCTATCTTCTGTAATAAGTATAGCCCTTTCAGTATTATCCCTTGTTTAGATATTTCCGGAGTTAGAGCTTCTTATGTATCTCATAGCTTGTGCTTTGTGAGTTTCCGGGTTTTGGGAATTTTTGATTAGCTTCGAGAGTTGTTATTGTATGTGCCGAGCGGCACCTTAAACACTACTATTTTACTAGTTCAGTCTTGATTATTTTTCCGCAATTATGGTTTACCTTCCGCATTGTTAGGCTTACCTAGTCATAGGGACTAGGTGCCGTCACGACATGTTCACGGAGGGCGAACTGGGGTCGTGACAAGTTGGTAATAGAGCTCTAGGTTCATAGGAGTCACGAATCACAAGCCGGTTTATTAGAGTCTCGTGGATCAATACGGAGACGTCTGTACTTATCTGCGAGAGGCTATGTAGCCGTTAGGAAAATTCCACTTCATTTGATTTTCACTATCGTGCGAGATTTTGACATTGACAATCCTAAACCTCTGTCTTCTACTCTCTCACAGATGGTGAGGACACGTACTACCCGAGGTGATCAGGCATCCGTGCCCCCTGCTGCAGCCGTCGGAGGTCGGGGCCGGGGTGGAGGTCGAGGACGCGCACGTGGTGCAGCGAGAGCACCTGCGCGATCTGCCGCCGAGGTACCACCAGCAGATCCAGCCGGAGTCCAGGCCCCTGACACGCCTACCGCTACTACTACTCTAGCCATTCAGGAGACGTTGGCACAGTTTATGAGCATGTACGCCACTTTGGCTCAGGCAGGGTTGCTTCCCCTTGCTGCAGCCACGCCCCAGGCCGGGGGAGGAGCACAGACTCCCGCCGCCCGCACTCGTGAGCAGCGAGTGCATGTTGAGCAGGTCCTTGAGATTATTCCTCCGCCGCTTGCAGCACTAGTTCAACCCGAGGGCATGGCAGCGGCTTCCGAGCAGGAACAGATGAGACTAGAGAGGTTCAAGAAGTATGATGCTCCGGTATTCAGTGGATTAGCATCAGACGATGCCTTAGGGTTTCTTGATGAGTGTTACCGCATTCTCCGTACTATGGGTATCTCTAGGTCGAGCGGGGTTTCATTCACTAATTTCCAGCTTTGAGGAGCCGCCTATGATTGGTGGCGCACCTACGAGTTAGACAGCCCAGACGAGGCAGTTTCACTGACATGGACCCAGTTTTCAGATATGTTCCTGAGAGAGTTTGTTCCTCAGAGCCTCAAGGATGCATGGCGCGCGGAGTTTGAGCATTTGCGCCAGGGTGCTATGATCGTCTCGGAGTATGCTATCCGTTACACCAGCTTGGCTAGACATGCCCCAGCCTTGGTTTCTGCTGTTCGCGAGAAGGTTCGCCGGTTCATTGAGGGGTTTATTCCCAGCATAAGGTCCAGTATGGCTCGTGAGTTAGAGATGGATATCTCGTATCAGCAGGTGGTGAACATTGCTAGGAGGATAGAGGGTATGCATGCCAGAGAGAGAGAGGGCAGGCAGGGTCATGAGAGAGAGAGCAGACGAGATCAGGAGAGAGAGTTTGAGGAGGCAAGGAGGCCTCGTAGATCGGGGAGATATACCGGTCCTTATTTTGGAGGCAGGGTGCATCATGGTAGAGGTTTTGCAGACCAGCCAGTTCAGTTCGCGCTTCAGGCTTTGCATGGTGACTCAGGTGTTCATGGGTCTTGGAGTACTCGTACCGCACAGTTCCCACCGCCTCGTCAGCAGAGAGGGTGCTGTGAGTGTGGAGATACTGGCCACATGGTGAGAGATTGTCCCAGGCTTCGGAACGATGTGTCACAGCGAGGTATTCAGGCAGGTAGAGGACGCCCAAGAGGGGGAGGCCCGACTCGTTGATGTGTTTCATATAGTAGACTTGAGGCCGGTGCGCCAGCTAATGTCATTCAGGTACGAATTCAGTTTGTTATAGAGGGGCACTATCTGTAGTTCATCACAGTTCTTCTTATCGGGGTGAGTTTCCTTGTTTGTTGTTCCATTTATGGGTGCATTTTATGATTTGCACTCTACTTATGTGATTATCCTGTTGGGAGGTTCTATAAATGATAGTCGTGTCTATCGTCTATTTCTAGCTGTTGTCGAGAGTTATGAGGCTAGTAGTAAATTCTTGTTGTCTGTTTCGGTAGGTTTGATGTGATTTCTGAGTATTCTTGGTTACGAGCCGTGATTTCTATGCTCCACCGGTGTGGGAGCCAGTCTGTGTTGTAACTTGTAGGCGGAATTGATCTAGTGAGAGTCTCTAGATGGGTTGATGTGTATCATACTAGTGATTTAGTGTTGAGGGCAGGACCCCCGTGATTTCAGGTGAGTTGATATGTTGAGACCGGGCTGTGTACCGCGGTTAGGGTTATATCAGTATAAGATCCTTGTGAGTCTTTTATATGCTCTCATTCTTTCTTGTTAGATGTTTTGTAGATTTGTGTTTTAGAAGAATTTGTGCTAGTTTGACTTGTTTGATAGTTCCCTTATGTGTTTCTTTTCCCATATTCAGTCATTTTCGTTCTATGCTTCTTGAGTTTTAGCTTGTGTGGTGTGTGCCCGTTGGTATTAGCTGAGGTGTGGTTATTCGGGTGCTTAGTTATGTGGTTTTCATGGTTATTGTATCATCGCCAGTGTTGTGGAGGTTTGAAAAGAGTTCCTATTGAATGTGAGGCTTATGGCCGGTACGGATTTGATCACAGGCAAGTATTGCTATAAGAAATGTTATTGTGGGCCTATGTGTGATGTGTCATGTTGTGTAGTTGTACCCTCTGGGTGTTGGCATGAATTGAAGTAGCTGGTTGAGACGGATACCGAATATGGATGTAGGATCGGGTCTTTTGGAAACGGACGGAAGGTGAGAATTCTGGCTTGAAGGCTTATTGGTATTGCTAGAAAGGTTAAATTTCAGTCGAGATAGTGTCGTCATGCTTAAGTGGATTGGGGTGATGTGGGATCACCCGCGGGTGTATGTTGGAAGTGCACACTCAGTGACTTGAGAACTTCGAGGCGAATCTAAGCACGTTCGAGGACGAACGTTAGTTTTAAGAGGGGGAGGATGTAACGACCTGACCGATCGTTTTGAGAAATTAAGCTTCGTTCAGCGGCATAAGGTCTGGAACAGCTTCAGAATATGAGTATCGACTTGCGTGCATGGTAAAAATTCGGTTTTCGGGTGGTTTAGAGTCAAATTGGAAGAAGGAACCTAGTTTTGGAAGTTTGAACGGTGATAAGTTGACCGGAATTGGACTTTTGGGTAAACGACACCGGAATGGGTCGTGGATGATCTCAACAGCTTCGTATGGTGATTTTGGACTTAGGCACATGTTCGGATTATGTTTTGGAGGTCCATAGCTAATTTAGGCTTGAAATGCCGAAGTTTGAATTTTTGAAGTTTCCGGTCCGATAGTGAGATTTTGATCCGAGGGTCCGAATGGAATTCCGGAAGTTGCATCCGTCATGTCATTTGGGATGTGTGTGTAAAATTTGAGGTCATTCGAACGTGGTTTGGTTAGGTTTCTGATCGAAAGCGTGTTTTGAGAGAATTTGAAGTTCTTAGGCTTAAATCATTGATTAATTCGAGTTTATGACGTTGTTTTAGGTGGTTTAAGGATTGGTACGAGTTTGAATGATGTTATTGGATATGTGTGTAGGTTTGGTTGGGGAACCGGGAGCCTCGGGTGTGTTTCGGATGGGCTACGGATCATTTTCCTCCCATTTGAACTGTTGTTGTTGCTGCTTCTGATATCCTTCTTCGTGATCGCGAAGATTCTCCCGCGATCGCGATGCCTTGTTGAAGACCACCCCAAAATCCTTCATCGCATTCGCATTTAACCTTCCGCGATCGCGAAGGTCTATTTTTCTTTACTTCGCGATCGCGTCTGTAGTCCCGCGTTCGCATAGTGGGAATTGGGAGTTGAGGCAGTTGACCACGTTTCCTCTTCGCGTTCGCATGAGCCCCTCCGCGATCGCGTACGTCCCTACCCGCTATTCTTCGTGTTCGCATCCTTGTTCACGCGATCGTGATGTTCAATCTGGGCAGCCCCGAAATTTCTTATACGCGATCGCGACCCTTCTCCCGCGATCGCGACCCTTCTCCCGCGATCGCGATGCTCAAATACCTGGGCAGACAGATTAAATCCCAAATTCGAGGGTTCACCATTTTTATCATATTTTGACTTCTAGAGCTCGGTTCTTGGCGATTTTTAAAGGGATTTTACCTGGGCAACTTGGGTAAGTGCTTCTCACTCGGTTTAAACTAATTTCCATGAATCTCTTCTTAAATTCATCATTTAATTTCGGATTTTGAATGAAAATTTGATAAAACTTCTTAGGCCGAATTATTGAGTTTTGAATGTGTTTTTGACATCCGATTTGAGAGATTTTTATATGGTTAGACTCGTGAGGGTATGAGGTTTCTGAAAATGATAATTTTGCCCGATTCCGAGACGTTGGCCCGAGGGGCATTTTGGTCATTTTACATAATTCCGCGTATTAGCTTCGAATTTAACTGTAAAATCTATTACTTGAAGTGTTATTTACATTATGAAATTTAATTGAATAGATTTGGGCGATTTGGAGTTGAGTACTCGTGGCAAGAATGTGGTTTCTAGTTGATTTTGAGCCGGTTCGAGGTAAGTTTCCTGCCTAACCTTTTGTGGGGGACTTCCCCTTAGGATTTGAGTCTTCTCTGTTGATTGTAATCCGAGCACGCGAGGTGACGAGTGCGTGCTCGGACTTATTTGTGGAAACTTGGCCTTTTAGGATTCTTAGGTCCTTAATTCACTGAGTATGAAGTTGTTCTTGATATGATTGAATTCCCTATTACTAGTTTTCACCTCTACATGTTTTACTTGGAATTAACTGCTTTATGGTTCATTCTTATTGCCTAATTGACTCTTATTATTGTTTAACTGAAGATCTTTCCTCTATTGTCGCGTTATCTTTCATAGCTGCTTGTTTTTTTATCGGAAAATCATTATTATCACCCATGTATTTATTTAGTCTTAATTGAAATTGTTGTATATCTTGCGTAACCTGCCCAACCTTTTAAAGAAGAGTAGATATTCTATGTTTAGTTGATATTTCCTTATTTGAAATTTACTTGACTCGTGTTAACTCCCTTATTGTTAAACTACATGCTATGGGGTCATTGCTTCATATTATTTTCTCCCTTGTTGAGGTGTTCTTATTACGTTTAGTATTCTCCATTGAGTTGATTCACTTGTTGTGCTCGTGTATATACTGTTATTGATGCAGTTGTACTTGGGGTGTTGATGCACGAGGTTCCTGCTGTGCGGTTATTGATATTGTAATGTACGAGGTTTCTGCCATGCGGTTGTTGTTGTGGGGTCGCACGAGGTTTCTGCCGTGCTATTGCTACTATTGATATATTGCACATGCGGCGTAACAAGGCGGGATATGTATATATGCTTATATGTGGGTTGCGCATGTGGCAAAATAAGGTGGGAAAATTATGATGCACATGTGGCGAAACAAGGCGGGCACTTATTATGTTATTATTTGCACATGTGGCCGAACAAGGTGGGCTATGTCAGGGGTTGATTGTGAGTATTTGTGATGGCCTGAGGGCATTTCTGTTTTGTTCAAATGTTGTGATTGTGGTACGTTTACCTATATGAACTTTGTCTCGTGGGAGTTGTGAGGTGAGTTGTCAGTGTGACCGTGAGGCTGATGAGGGCACGGGATGCCAGTGGTTAGATTTCAGGTACTGGGACTCGTGAGTTGTAATTGTCCGAGATTCAGTAATTCGTGGTAATTGTTGGATAAGACCTGATTTGAACACCGTCGTAGGATCTGAGTTATTGTTTTGTTTTTCCCTTTACCGTATTGTGACTTTAGGATTTGGGATGAGTTTTTGCCCATCCTCATGTGTCATCATTCTTAATATTTGTGTTGTTACTTGTTGTTCTTTTCCCTTATTGTGATTGTAGCATTGTTGGTCATTTCGTACAGTCTTTATATAAATATATATATCATGTTCCGTTGTTCCTACCTTTGCACTGTTATTAGACCGGTAGGTGTCTCGACTGTTCCTCGTCACTACTCCACCGAGGTTAGTCTTGATACTTACTGGGCACCGCTGTGGTGTGCTCATACTACTCTTCTGCACATTTTTGTTGTGCAGATCCAGGTATTTTCCACTCAGTTCTATCACCCTTGGGAGGAGGCGTTCTGTAGAGACTTCGAGATATATCTGCTACGTCCGCAGACCGAGGAGTCCCTTTCTATCTTCTGTAATAAGTATAGCCCTTTCAGTATTATCCCTTGTTTAGATATTTCCGGAGTTAGAGCTTCTTATGTATCTCATAGCTTGTGATTTGTGAGTTTCCGGGTTTTGGGAATTTTTGATTAGCTTCGAGAGTTGTTATTGTATGTGCCGAGCGGCACCTTAAACACTATTATCTTACTAGTTCAGTCTTGATTATTTTTCCGCAATTATGGTTTACCTTCGGCATTGTTAGGCTTACCTAGTCGTAGGGACTAGGTGCCGTCACGACATGTTCACGGAGGGCGAACTAGGTCGTGACACCCATGTATGCCACTTACTAACATCTTGACGAGTATGCCATTCCAAAGCTGCCCCAGTCAGGCTCTCACTGAAATACGCCATCAATAATTCATCTTTCCAGCAAACACTTCTCATTTCACTAGAATAACCCCTCAGATGGGCTACTGGATATCCACGCCCATCATATAAATTAAGCTTTGGCATTTTAGACCCTTTCAGCTTTCTGGATAGTTCATCTTTCTCTACTATCTTGGCAGGCTTTGCAGTCTCACAGGGATGCTCAAAATGAGGAGTGTAAGAGTACAGACCCGATGCCTTGAAAATTGGTTCTGGAGCATAGTGTTGGACATCGGGGACTTTGAACACAATCTCACTAGAGGATCAACGAAGAGTAGCTGGTGGAGGAGCTACAAAAACATGAGTGCTCAAAGGAGCGGGATATCATGTGTTTTTGAGGGATGGAGTGTGAAAAGGTTATGGGGAGATATCAACAGCAGTGGGAACCTGGGCTTGTGATAGTGGTGGGATAGTTGCAGAGTTTTCTGTGTAGTTAGTGGGGAACGAAGGTGGAGGATGCCCTCTGATCCAAGACTGATACATTTCTGCCATCTGCTGTTTCAACCTTTGGACCTCTTCTTTCAATTCAGACTCCGACTCCACAAACTCCCTCGACGGGTCAACAACTCCTGTGTCCAAGTCTTTGCTAGCCATGGCTACCTTGCTCTTTGACCTTGTGTTGTATGGATGAGTTACCTTAAGAACCACAAACCAACCACCCTTCTGCTCGATGAAGATAACAACAAGGAACAAAATGAGGTCAACACGTTAGCGTTAGGGCATTTAACATAAGGTAATCTCACATTATGTGCAATGTACCTAGTCACAGTTATCTGTTCTAGAATGACTTCTAGGGTCACAAGTCACTTGGCGTCATCCCAATTTTTTTCATTCAATCTTCTCTTTTCTTTCTTTTCTAGCACTTCTTGGCTTGCTCATTTTCCTTCCTCTTTTTTTCCTTCTAATTATCACTCTTTTCTTTCCTCTCATTTCTCACATCCCATAATTCACCTCTCTTTTTTTGTTCCCTTCTTTTTTCCTTTTCTTTTAATAAAATAAAAAAATAATTCGATCAAACCCTATGTAGGTTGCCTACATATTATGACGCCGCATGAATCAGATCTATGCGTAGTTCGAGGAGATCGGGAATAAAGTAAACAAACTAACGTTCTCATTTTCTTTTTCCTTTCCTTTTTTTTTACCTTAAAGACTACTCGGACGAGAAAAGGGAAATAAAATTAGCAAATCTTTTTTTTTGAATTTTCTAGACTTAATGTTCTATAATCTATTCTAAACTCAAGCTTAACGGGCATATATATTTTTTCTTTTTTTTGCTTTTCGAAACAATTACTTTATGCGAAATTATTAAGGAAAAATCCTAGAAGAGAAAATAATATTTTGATTCCTTTTTTTTTAGGAAGGAAATCTAAAAAATAAACCAAAGAAATATATTTTGATTATCATTTGATATCCCTAAAGAAAGATTTCGTAAAGAGAAATGAACAAGATAAAAGAAAATATTTTTGGATTTTAGTTTTTGATTACCTAAGGAAGAAACTCTAAAGATAAACAGAAGATCAAATATGGTTTTCCTTTCTTCGTATAATGTCCTAAAGTTCTAGTGAAAATAAAAAGAATACTTTTTTTGTTTTTTTAATTTATATTTCCCAAAGAGGAACCTCAAAAGAAAATCTTATTGGGTTTTTAAATTAATATCTTAAAAAGAACTTTTAAAGAGGTACTAAAAGAAAATTCTTTTTTTTTTTAATTTTTAGTCATAATATACTAAAAGAAATATAAAAGCAATTTTTTATTTTGAGTTCTAGATATTAATTTCCTAAAGGAAAACCACCTCAACTGATTTTTAATTTCTAGAATTAGTATTCTAAAGAAAACTTCTAACGGAAATATAAAAACGCAAAATCTCTTTTTTTTATTTATAACACACTTTTTCAAATAAAAAATAGAAAGTACAATAACAAAAAACTCGACATTATTGTACAAAACTAGAAGGTAAAAGACGACATAAAAAAGAACAACAGACTCAAAACATAATAACTAAAAAAATCTCCTTAAGCAAACTCCTAAATGATCGACCTGACTAGATGGTCGTAAGGCATCTGTCATGCCCAAACTCCGGTAAGTAGATCCACACCAGTATGAGAAAATTAGACCAAATAAAGTTAATGACCTAGAACACTATGTGAAACACTAATACTTCATGTTGGACACATGCAAGACATGATTGTGACTATTTTTCTAAAACTAACCTATGTGGCTAAAAGTGGCTAAAAATGCAAGATTTGGCTAAGACCCCGCGAAGCCAAGAACCTAAATTCACTAGGAAGACCGGACCCTATGCGGGTTGCCGATGTATCACGCCCGGAAAGATGAGAATCAGGTATGGGTAGTTCGGGCAGATTCGATACGGGCGAAAATAAAAAAAAACTAATTAAGAGAAAATATATTTTTTTGTCTTCTTTTTTTTTTGAAAAATGATGAAACATGTAAACTCTTTTTAGATTTTCTTTTCCCTTTTTTTTTGATTTTGGGAAAATGATGGAATAATGCAAAATCTTTATGGATTTTTCATATATTTTTTTTATCTTTTTCTTTCAAAAAAGTGAAAGAAAAATATAACTGGGCCCTACTTGCTTTATTTTCACACTTCACCCTCTTTTTTTCTTTTTCTTTTTTTTCATTTGCCATCAACTATCATCGGTCCGTCAAATGACCCTTTTACCCTTGAAGATTGCAACTTGTAGCACATAGGATGCATCAGGATGATCTTTTATTTTTGGGTAAAGTTGTCCTAGATGGACCCAACTCCTGTGTTGAGTCCCCTATGTCAAATGCACGTGATGCAAACAAACGTTCCTACTAGGGATCCGACATGAGGCTATGTTATTCTAGGTTTGAAACCCTGGGGGTTTGTTCTAGACCTGGCTTACCCGAGCGGACAGCTCGAGCCGAGGTGGGGGCAACGTACCGGGAGCACGAAAGTCTACCCGGCCTTGTTGCTGACCCAAGCCTCGTTCTATTTGGTATGACTCCTAACAAAAAAAATGGGCCACACGTACGTGTGCACCATATTTTTAGAAGACTCAAAAGGGAGGCGTAAGAAAATATTTTAATACAATTCAAATAATATCAAACGGTAAATAAACAACAATTAGCACATTAGGTCCACAAAATACAGTAATATCAACAATAAATAAAGCCAAGTAAAAATCACATTAACAAGCTCGAATTCTTTAACCCTGGACCAGAAGTTTTGGGTTCTATCCCCAGCAGAGTCGCCAGAGTGTCACACCTTCTTTTTACTACCCCGCAAAGGGAGTATAAGGGAGTTTTTCCCAATTTAAGTGACAATCGAAATGGGATTATTTATATTAAATCAGAGTCGCCACATGGGACAATTTATGGTGTCCCAAGTCACCGGTTTAAAATCCCGAATCGAGGAAGTTGACTCTTATTAATGGTCTGCGAACACAAAAATCCGGGTAAGGAATTCTGTTAACCCGGGAGAAGGTGTTAGGCATTCCCGGGTCCTGTGGTTTTAGCACGGTTGCTTTTATCATACTTGGCTTAATCAAATTGTCTGATCACTCATTTTAGAACCTATGTGCATTTGCCTCTTTTAATTAAGAAGTCATCTTAAAACAGGTCACGCGTACGTGTACCCGTTTGTTTGGCGCGTCAAAAATCATATCACGCAAACGTGTCCACGATCAATAAAGCTTTATTACTATTAAGAAAGTTTAGTCGAAGTTGCGCGAACGCATTCTCCAATTTTGTTTTTATACTCGTAATTATGTCACGCGAATGTGTCCGCAATCCCGACGATACATTAAACGTGCCTAAAGTAGACTAGGAACATTCATTTTTAGTATCTAAATTATAAAATTAATGTGAGAGCCGTAGGTGATTCAATTACGGATGGCACGCCTCACTTTATTTTTTAAAGGATTGTACTTAACTAATGCAGTCTAAAGATGTTCGAGTTTTAATCTAAATTAAAGTTTAATCTAGACCTACTCATTACAAGTATGAGTGGGATGTATGTGCATTTCCCAAACACCAAATCCAAAGCCTCCTCCAACTTTGAGATGGCACCAGAAATCATCTTCTTTGATTCTGCGACAGGCTGGAACTGTGACAATTACAACAATGCACCTCCCCACCTTGTCAAGTTATCAGCATCGAGAGGATCTTTAGCAAAGGTAGCTTCGGCAGTCTTGCGAGCGTGCTCGAAGAAGAGGAGGCGATCAAAATCGTTTTTCTCCATTACTGAATTTGTCGATTTCGCTTCGTGCAATAACTTTATCAGTTAGGGTGCTAAGCTTCAACCTGTATAAGATATTCACGTAAAGCCGTACAATTCTATAGAAATCAAGCACAGTACACAAAAATGGTGCAAAAAAGCCGATCCAAGTATTTCTTAACCAATTCACAAACACAAACAAACCAACCAAAATGAAAATAGCTCAAAGGGGACAGATTTTCCACTTACAGCAGCCCTATATGAGTTGAAACCCGGACCAGAAAACCTCGACTGAAACCGCACAAGTCCAGAGAACCTCAACAATCGAGCAACAAATTTCGACCTCAAAAACCTCTTGGAAAACCAGAATTTCAGAAACCTTTTCTTGGTTTTGGGTGTGTGCGATTTTCAGGCAGGTTGTAGTAAGAGGAAGAAGGAGCAGCGATGGGTGTTGCGGGGAATTCGATTTCTGGTGATGTGAGACCTTGGTGGCAGAGAGGTCTCAGGCGAAGGAGTATGGTGTTCGGCGGTATAGAAGCTGGCGGCGTGAGAGGTTTGACAATGCGGGGTGGGGTGGGGGGGGGGTCTATTGTACTGATGTTGGTTTTAGGGGTGAGGTGAAGAAGATGAAAAATCGGGGGGGGGGGGGGGGGTCTCTGATGTTCCAGCGACGGATGTCCTAGGCGTTAGGTTAGCTAGGTTTAAGTCTTGCGGCTGATGTTGAACGGATGAAAGGTCTTGTGTTGTGGTTGTTTTGCTTTGTGTAGAAGATGATGGTTCGAGGGGGGTTCATTTTTGGTGTATAAACGGCGGATAGCTGAGGGTCTCCTATGTATAGGTTTTTTTTTAGGTTAAGGGAGTATGGGTTTGATCTTATTGGGCCTTAAAATTGGGTTAAAGACTAAAAAAGGACTATAAAATTCATAAAAATGGGATAAACCAACCCAAAACTAACTCTTCCTTCTAAAAATTATATACAATGTATAACATTAAAATATAAGACTAATCTTAATTAATTAAAATAGATAGTATTATGTTGTGAGACTATTTTGGTATTTTTTCAAGATTATATAAAAAATAAATATCCTAGTAAAATAGTATGACTACAAAACATCAATGAAACTATTTTTGTAATTTTCATTTTTTTTTGTGATAAAATAAAGTAAAAGAGTCAAATCTAGTTGAAATAGCTATATTAGACCTAAACTATGTCTAAAGGGAAACTCCCTATTTACTGGTTTATGGTACCGAAGCTGTCATTCCAGTTGAGGTAGAAATTCCTTTTTTAAGGATCATACAAGAAGCCGAACTCAGTGATGCAGAATGGATAAGGAGCCGATATGAGAAACTAGCGCTCATAGGTGGAAAATGAATGAATGCAGTATGTCACAGTCATCTTTATCATAACAGAATGTCTAGAGCTTTCAACAAAAGGGCCAGACCAAGACAATTCGCACCGGGGCAACTGGTGCTAAAGCAGATATTCCCGCATCAGGATGAAGCCAAAGGGAAATTTTTACCCAACTGGCAGGGTCCTTACATGGTACACAGGGTACTAACAGGAAGAGCACTTATAATTGCAGAAATGGATGGAGAAGTTTTGCCAAAACCTATCAATTCAGATGTAGTCAAGAGATACTCTGCTTAGATTGTTTGCATTCATTCATCTGATGTAATTGAACTACGCTTCACCTAATTTCTGTGTAAGAGGGGATACGTAGGCAGCCCTGTGGGTTCGGTCATATCTTAATAAATCTTCATTTCCCCCAGAGCCAGAAACCGGGGCAGAACTTTGAGGTGGACCCTCAAAATCTCGGGGCAAGTCCAGCCGACGCCATCACATGCAAGACAGTTAACTAACTGGGGCAGAATTTTGAGAAGGATTCTCAAAATTCCGGAGCAGATCAAACAAACTTCGTTACACGCAAAATGGCCGAAGAATCAAACTGGGGCAGTATTTTGAGGAGGACCCTCAAAATTCTATTACAAGGAAGCTTGCTATGTTTCGAAAGTGTTACAGTCATTATTTCATCTAATTTACTTGATATTATATACCATTATGTCTTCTGAAACAACCCTATTTTCATCCATAAGTGCATATTTTCGAAAACTTTATATCCGTGACAGCCAGGTGTTACCCAGGGTACCTCAAACAGGGCCTCCAGAACGGAGCAAAGCAAAGCCAACAGACGAAGGCATGAACCAACCTTCCCCCCTACAAAACTCTTAATTTTTCTTTGGATGTAGGCACAATGAACATGACAGGAGCATTCGCAAATGTACACACATCAAAACCACTGCCAACCAGGCCACCAGACGCAAATGACTCTCCAGCTAAGAAATATTCTACTCCTATTTGCTACATGTTCACCGCATAAGGCTAAGATGCCTTCTCTTTGCATGAGACTAAGCCCTGTCTCGAATCTTGCATGAGGCTAAGCCCTGCCTCCATATTTCCATAGGGCTAAGCGTTGCCTTCTCTTTGCATGAGACTAAGCCTTGTCTCAAATCTTGTAGGAGGCTAAGCCCTACCTCCATATTTGCATAAGGTTAAGCGTTGCCTTCTCTTTGCGTGAGACTAAGATATGTCTCAAATCTTGCATGAGGCTAAGCCTTGCCTCCATATTTGCATAAGGCTAAGCATTGTCTTCTCTTTGTATGAGACTAAGCCTTGTCTGAATCTTGCATGAGGCTAAGCCCTGCCTCCATATTTGCATAAGGCTAATCATTGCCTTCTCGCTGCATGAGACTAAGCTCTGTCTCAAATCTTGCATGAGGCTAAGCCTGCCTCCATATTTGCATAAGGCTAAGCATTGCCTTCTGTCTGCATGAGGCTAAGCCCTGCCTCCTTATTTTCATAAGGCTAAGCTTTGCCTTCTCTTTGCGTAAGACTAAGCCTTGTCTTGAATCTTGCATGAGGCTAAGCCCTGCCTCTATATTTGTATACGGCTAAGCATTTCCTTCAGTCTGCATAAGGCTAAGCCCTGCCTCCTTATTTGCATAAGGCTAACCTTTGCCTTCTCTTTGCATAAGACTAAGCCTTGTCTTGAATCTTGTATGAGGCTAAGCCCTGCCTCCATATTTGCATAAGGCTAAGCATTGCCTTCTCTATGCATGAGGCTAAGCCCTACCTCCTTATTTGCATAAGGCTAAGCATTGCCTTCTCTTTGCATGAGACTAATCCCTGTCTCACATCTCGCATGAGGATAAGCCCCGCCTCCTTATTAACATAAGGCTATGCACTGCTTTCTCGTGAGACTAAGCTTTGTCTCCCTCTGCATAAGCCTTGCTCCACTTTTAATTTGCACTATCTTCTTCTCTCGGGGCTAAGCTCTTCCCCCAAACTCTGCAGGAGGCTAAGCGTTGCCTTATTATTACATTTTGTATCATGTTTCTGCACTTCATGGGCTGATATATAGCCAGCTCGTCCAAAGGCGTCATAGTACGAATGCATCATCCTCATAGCCTGAAGACCATGTCTGGCGTGAGGACCTCTCAGTATTACACATCATTATTCAAAGGTGTCATGGTTCAGAGGCACCATCTTCATGGCCTGAGAACATCATTTCATGGCCTGTGAATCTCTTATCTCACGAGTCATGGCCTGGGACATCATGGTCTAAGGACATCATCTTCTCTGTCCAAAGACAACCTTCATGGTCCAAAGAGAATTTGCATCATGTTTAAATTCTCTCAATACTTTATATACTCGCATGCATTGTGTTTTAAGTTTTGCAGGTAATCCAGGAAGTAACCGTCCTTCAAACAGGAGC